>NC_058520.1:533043314-533345724 GCF_904849725.1 Hordeum vulgare subsp. vulgare | reverse complement strand
ATATGAGCACAAACTAGAAGAATTGTTGCAAGAAACGTCGGTGATAATTGAAATGAACGAGGCAACCATGAATGAATGGAGATACACGAGAATGAAGAGATCATGAGCCACCAGAGAGAAGAAAACTTAAACAAGGCACCGGATAATCGAGAGACGAACGAAGAGACAACAATTGAGAAGAATTGAGGATGAAAGCTGAAAGCTGAGAACGAAGAATCTTTTGAAATGATGGCCTTCGGAGGAACGAGAAATAAAAACAACTCAGAAAAGCACCGGATAGCAAGAAATGAATCACTCATGAAAGAAACAGTTGAGAGGATAACACGAAGCTGAGATGACAATCTTCACAAGAATGGAGCAAGATTTGAGAGAAACACTCCTTCGAATTTGCAAGCTGAGAATGATGACGAGAAACAACACCAAGAATGTTGAGACACTCTGGAATAATGAAGAATGCAAGGTTGAGCCAAATATGAGAATTGATTCAAATAGATCTTGATGAAGGGATATGACTGATGAAATTCATACTTACGTCATAGTTGAAAAGAATTAAAGATCTTCGGAAGATTACAAGAGCTATAACAGATCCTGGGAAAAACCTGTGGGTTATGGGGCCACTCAAAGAAACCACCGTTGAAACAATTGCTAGAACGAGAGATATTGCACCGGAATAAGAAAACCAGATGAGGTTAGCACCCCGAAATAACTGAAGGATCGAGAATCAGGACTTCTGAAATATCTTCAACACTCCGGATAGAAAGAGAGAGGAATGAATAACAAGATAGGCTCATAAGAATTTCCAACATAGGAAAGAATTTAATGTTTGAAAAGGATATGATGACCCTGGATAACTGAATTAAATTCACCGGTAAGGATGACAAGAATGAACAAATATGACACGAAGCTCGTGAGAATCTTCACGATGAATCACCGGTTACGAAAGAAAGAAGTGATAGCGGAAGCATCACTGAAATGAAATGCAGTTGGATGAAATCCAATCATTGAAGAAAAAGGGCGGGAGGGCGGGAAAAACAGAGACAACATGGGACAGATGAGATGAACTCCGGAATAAAATGAGAGAATGATCTTGCAGCAATTAGAGAGGATTCAATTCAGTTGAAGAGAAGCACAGCAGTAAAATGGAATTGATACGACGACTCCGGTTGACAAGAATTAAAAAGACAACTGATTGAGCAAAAGAATTAGCATTCACATAAAAATATGAGAACACAGATTAGGAAAGATCTGAAATCACCACTTGACATCGAACTAACACGAATTACCACATTCAACAACACAAAGGGTGCGGCTTGCAATTAGCCAGAACAAACTCATGAGAAAGATTTCGTCCGATATTTTCGTGGACAGGAATCCACTAGATATCGAATCCCAACCTAACATCAAGAATTTGTTGGAAGATTGTCCTATAAGCAACTACTTGGATTCCCACCTAAGAATTCCCGAAATGTCTCGTCATGCAATCTGGTACATGGATACAAGGAGTAATATCACAAAACTCCTATACTAACCCGTCACCTGTATCACATCCGTGAACACACAACCAGAATCTTGGACCTTCATCTACAACAGACCCTCGTGATCACAACGATATAAAGTATGGCAGTACTCCCGAACAATCTGCACCAGTACTGGGGACATCGGGGTTATCTCGACACTACTAGTATTGAAGCAATTACGAACATCCTTTGTTCTGAGATACTAAGACATCTGAATGATAACGATGTGCTCAAGAATCCCCTGGAGCTCAACTCCCCTGAAACTTAAAGCAGATAGGAGGCACCAAGACAGAACTCCGTCACATCGGCATCATATAGATTCCAAAAATATCCGCGTGATTCTAAATTTTTTTTTGAGTGAGAAGAGAAGTAGAATTAAATTATTACGTTAAGATTCCTCACCAGAGCATAGAAGAGGAGAAAAAAGAATCCTACTCTCCGATATATAACTAGACTCAAATCAGTTTTTCACTAGACTCGACTCGGCCAAGTTCGATCAATCAAGGGGGCTCCTAGGTCGGTACTGCTCTGATACCAACTTGCGACACGACGAGATGCGCTTCTATCCCTGACGAAGCCTTCGCGCCAAATTGAGGATAGGGTCGCATCTTGGGCGTGATACTAACTCCTTAGTCACATTGAGCTCATGATGATGTTCTACCGAGTGGGCCCAGAGATACCTCTCCGTCACAGGGAGTGACAAATCCCGATCTCGATTCGTACCAGCCCAACAGACACTTTCGGAGGTACACGTAGTGCACCTTTATAGTCACCCAGTTACGTTGTGACGTTTGATACACCCAAACCACTCCTATGGTATCCGAGAGTTGCACAATCTCACGGTTGAAGGAAAAGATACTTGACATTAGAAAAGCTTTAACATACGAACAATACGATCTAGTGCTATGCTTAGGATTTGGGTCTTGTCCATCACATCATTCTCCTAATGATGTGATCCCGTTATCAATGACATCTAATGCCCATGATCAGGAAACCATGATCATCTATTGACTAACGAGTTAGCCAACTAGAGGCTTGCTAGGGACACTTTGTGATCTATTTATTCACACATGTATTACTGTTTCCTGTTAATACAATTATAGCATGAACAATAGATGATTATCATGAACAAGGAAATTTGATAATAACCATTTTATTATTGCCTCTAGGGCATATTTCCAACACGTGCCTCCCAGCACCGCCACTGACCCGCTTGCATCGGCAGCCGCGCCCTCCTTTGCCTGCACCACGCCATAGCCGCTAGCCCTGCCTACTGCCGCCCCAAGCTGGCGAGCTTCAAGATGGCCGTGGCAGCCGTAATAGGATGAACCCGCTTCTACTCCGAGTCGTAGAAGAAATCCCTCTCCTTTTGTTTTTATCCTACAGGAGATTTGGGATATTAATTTCGTTTTAACTCAGTTTGCTTTTCTTTCAAAACTTAGCGTCCAATAGTGCAACTCTTTAATACAAACCCAGCCAAACACGTGGGGTTGATAAATCCGGTTTCACGTGTCTTATGAAAAGTGGGTTGATTTTTAATAAATTGTTGGGGGTTTTGTGCAAAATACATGACAAACTAAGATTACCTATTTCTTTTATTAGTAGGTGTAAATATTTAAGGTGTTAGATTGTGAGAAGGTAAATTTCAAATTTGCCCGACCAGTGTCCACATGGATTTGAGAGGCCGATTTAGAAGATCTACAGCCGGATCCCTCAAATCACCCACCATACGCCTACGGACGCACCCCGTCAGTGATCGGACAAGAGGGAGAAGGAAAAGAGTGACCCAACCGGATGTCTCATATCGTCCTTATATGTCCGTGCTGTCCGCAAACCCTCATATCCATTTAAAATATGAGAAGGATATGAGGGCTCGCGGACGCGCCTGGGCGCGTCTGGACAGTCCGCCACATAGGACGCGACCCCATCATGAACCACTTTTTTTCTTTTCTTTATTCATTATTTTCCTTCTCTCTGTTCCTCTCCATCAATCACGTGCAAGTGACCGGACATATATATGCGGAAGAAAATAAGAAGTATGTCTCCGCAGACGGACAAATAAAGGACACGCCCCGTCACTGACCGGACGCGTCTGCAGACGTTTAGGGGGTCATATTTGGAATGTCTGGCTGCACATGCTCTTACAAGTTCCGGTTCTAGATGACTCGACGCCTGCGTGGTCAACCTCGGCATCTAGCATCTATTCCCTTTGTTTTTAAATATAAGTTATTTTAGAAGTTTTACTACTCCCTTCGTTCCTAAATATAAGTCTTTTTAGAGATTTTACTAGGAAACTACATACGGATGTATGTAGACATACTTTAGAGTGTAGATTCACTCATTTTGCTCTGTATGTAGTTCCCTAGTGAAATCTTTAAAAAGACTTATATTTAGGAACGGAGGGAGTAGAAAACAACATACCTATCTATATAGGCAAACTTTAAAATTTACTTATTTTATTTCACATATAGTTTTCTAATAAAACCTTTAAAAAATTACATTTAAAAACGGAGGGAATAGATGCATGCACGTACGCAGGCGCCGCTGGCTGTTGTGGTTGGCACGGTGCATGCAACGTGGTGGCTTCAAAGCATCCTCGGAACAGGGCCGGTACCAGAGCCACACGCCCACACTCACGTCCGTGACGGTGGCACTGGTACCAGGCGGCGATGAATGAGCCGGACGGACCTCGGTCCGGTTTCCTTTCAATTCCCCCACCCTCCAATCTCCCACTTGGCACATGCATACCGGGAGAATCCAAAGGCGCGCTCCGCCATTGACTAATCACAACTGCTTCTCGACGGAGTACGCCATACATGTCCGTATTATTATATTACTATTATTATGAACATATCTGATCCTGGAAGCTACTAGTAATAATAATATACTGCGTGCTGGGCTTCTGCTGCGTGTCGCCAGCGTGACCAAGGGACAAAAGGAAAGTTTGGTGACTCAGCGGCCAGCGACACGGCCTGTTGTCAAAAACAATAAATCCTACATCTGCTGACAAGAAACATCGTGAGGGCGCCTCGCTTGATCTGATCGAGCGGCGACAACGACAAGGGCATGCACGGGCAGCGGCCCGTAGCGTTGTCGCCGGTGCGTACGGACAGTTAATGGCTGCTACTGCTAACCACGCCGTACCAATCATTCACCTGGCGCCACGAAACAGGTTAAAAAGGAGACACATGCATGATCGGCCCCTGAATCATGCAAAACGGAATCACGGCTCTCGTCGCCACAGTTCGATCTGCTCGGAAGGCAGCTGAACGCGGAGCCAGTGTTGAAATTGGTAGTGGGCTTTAGGTCCATTAGAGAATTTCAGAAAAATCTCCAAGGGCCCATGTAGGTGGTGGCATGACAAGGTGGTGGGAGTTTAGTCCCACTCCGCTAGTGAAGCAGAGTTTGAACCCCTTTATAAGGGTCTCTCTTCCACATGCTATTGGAGAGTGAGAAGAGAAGGTGCCCTCGCGCACTCCTCCTCCGCCGCTCGCCTCGGGTTGCGGGAATGAGCCGAGCCGAGCTCATACCTGCGCGTATATTTTTGCCGGTCAGGAACGGAGAATACGCGCGTATATTTTTGCCGGTCAGGAACGGAGAATACGTAACGGACACGGCACGATCCGAGACGTCGGATCGTGGGCTGTTACCGACTCGGACGTGGGTTCGGCCCACGTCTCTCCACCTAGCCGCCTTTATAAGCACGCGATCGCCTACCCTAGCCGTCACGAGAATCAGATCACATCTGCCTCACGCGTTCGTTCCTTGACTGCTGCTGCCGCCGGCGACTCCGTCCCGTTTACCGCGTACACGATCGACGGGAGAGCAGGCCTCCGAAACCTCGCCTCTCCGGTTCCTGTACGGGAGAGGGGCGATTAGGTTTTTGGGGAGCGATCACGCGACTGCTCGCCTCCGTCCGCCTGCTTCGTCTACGTCCGCGTCGCCCTCGTCATCGCCATGTCTTCACCAAGCGAAGCTGATCGTCTCCGCGAGCAGGCCGAAGCCGAGAAGAAGGCGGCAGAGGATACTGCCGCTGCTGCTACGGCCAACTGGCCGATCGGAGGGTATGATATGTTTATCTCTCTCATATTTCTGTCTGCACTAGTAATACTGCCTATATGCGTAGATGTTTCTGCTATATGTGTAGTACTTGCTAGTATACTCCGTGATCAGTATGTCATGAATCTAGTCAATGCCATGTTAGTAATTATTTCATGGATTAATATGCTCGGAAAATTGCCTATTTACTCAACAATCCAAAAACCTAATGTCTGTAGGAATTTTTCGAGTAATGGTTTTGCTGCTGCACTGAAACCGGATAAGTTTACCGGTACTTTTTTCAAGCGTTGGCAAACGAGAACCACCTTATGGCTCACAGCTATGAACGTGTTCTGGGTAGCCGGTGTCACTCCTACGGAAACTATCACTCCTGAACAGGAGAAGATGTTTAAGGAGGCCACCGTCCTATTCCTTGGAGCAGTCATTAGCGTGATCGGAGATAAGCTGGTTGATGCATATTTACATATGCATGTTGCCAAGGACTTGTGGGAGGCGCTCGAATCTAAATTCGGGGCCACCGATGCTGGGAGCGAGATGTATGTTATGGAGCAGTTCCACGATTACAAGATGGTTGAAAACCGTTCTGTATTGGAACAAGCTCATGAGATAATATGCATAGCTAAGGAACTTGAGGTTCTTAAGTGCAATTTGCCGGGCAAGTTTGTCGCGGGCTGTATAATTGCTAAGCTCCCTAATTCCTGGAGGAACTTTGCTACTACTCTGAAACATCAGAGGCGTGAGTTCTCAGTAGAGGACATCATCGGCCATCTGAGTGTTGAGCAGAACTCGAGAGCAAAGGACTCCAATGGAAAAGCGGTGGAAAGCTCTTCTGCTGCCAATATGGTACATCAGAAGAACTTCAATTCCCACAAGCCCAAGGGAAAGAATTCTGTCCAACAGAATACCGACTTCAAGAAGAATAAGAAGGGAGATGGCTGCTATACTTGTGGTTCAGAGGAACATTGGGCGAACAAATGCCCAAACAAGTACAAGAAGCCGGCGCAGGACTCCAAGTCTGCCAATATGATTGTGGGCAACAATGAAAGTGGTGCATCTGGGTACGGTAATTTACTTACTGTATTTACAGTTTGTCAGTCCACCGATTGGTGGGTGGACACGGGTGCAAATATTCATGTGTGTGCTGACTTATCATTGTTCTCTTCTTATCAGGCCACCGGTCGCGGGTCCGTATTGATGGGGAATGGCGCGAGTGCTTCTGTTCTTGGTGTTGGCACGGTCGATCTGAAGTTTACTTCGGGAAGGATCGTGCAGCTGAAGAACGTGCAGCATGTCCCCGCCATCAAGAAGAATCTCGTTAGTGGCTCCCTTCTGTGTAGAGAAGGGTTTAAGTTGGTATTCGAGTCTAATAAAGTAGTAGTTACGAAATATGGACTTTTCGTTGGAAAAGGTTATGAATGCGGAGGTCTGTTCCGCCTTTCTCTTGCATATTTTTGTAATAAAGTCGTGACCAATATTCATTCGAGTGTTAATGAATCTGAAGTTTGGCATTCACGTCTTTGTCACATAAGTTTCGGTGTTATGTCGCGGCTAGCAAAACTGAATTTAATCTCAACTTTCCCTTTAGCCAAAGGTTCTAAGTGCCATTCGTGTGTGCAAGCAAAGCAACCTCGCAAGCCTCACAAGGCTGCAGAGGAGAGACACTTGGCACCATTAGAACTCATACATTCTGATCTTTGTGAGATGAATGGTGTGTTGACTAAAGGTGGAAAGAAATACTTCATGACATTGATAGATGATTCCACTAGATTTTGCTATGTGTATCTGTTAAATACTAAAGATGAGGCTCTACACTACTTTAAAATCTATAAGGCAGAAGTTGAGAATCAACTTGAAAAGAAAATTAAACGAGTCCGGTCTGATCGTGGTGGAGAGTACTTCTCAAACGAATTTGATTCATTTTGTGCGGAACACGGCATTATTCATGAGAGGACGCCTCCCTATTCACCCCAGTCAAACGGGGTTGCCGAGCGGAAAAACCGTACTCTAACTGATTTGGTTAACGCCATGTTAGATACATCGGGTTTATCCAAGGCATGGTGGGGGGAGGCTATATTGACCGCGTGTCATGTCCTGAATAAAGTTCCTACAAAAGATAATGAGGTCACTCCCTACGAGGAGTGGTCGAAGAGAAGGACGACGCTCTCGTACTTACGTACTTGGGGCTGCTTGGCGAAAGTCAATGTACCGATCCCCAAGAAGCGTAAGCTTGGACCAAAGACTGTGGACTGCGTTAATTTGGGATACGCTAAGAATAGCGTAGGCTATAGATTTCTAGTAGTGAAATCTGAGGTACCTGACGTGAAGGTCGGTACAATAATGGAGTCGAGGGATGCTACATTCTTTGAGGATATATTTCCCATGAGAGATATGCAAAGCACTTCTAGACAGGAATCTGAGATAACTCCTGAGCCTGCCATTCCTATGGAATACTATGAACAAACACATGATGAAAATCCTGAGGAGGATGACGAGGAAGCCCGTGGTAGGGGCAAGAGACAAAGGACTGCAAATACCTTTGGTGATGATTTCTTCGTATACCTCGTGGATGATAATCCCACTTCTGTTTCAGAAGCGTATGCTTCTCCAGATGCTGATTACTGAAAAGCTGCGGTCCGTAGCGACATGGATTCCATCATGGCTAACGGGACATGGGAAATCACTGATCGTCCCTATGGTTGCAAACCATTGGGATGCAAGTGGGTGTTCAAAAAGAAGCTTAGGCCCGATGGTACGATTGAAAAGTACAAGGCTAGGCTTGTGGCCAAGGGCTATGCCCAGAAAGAGGAAGAAGATTTCTTTGATACTTATTCACCTGTGGCTAGACTGACCACCATTCAAGTACTACTCTCATTGGCGGCCTCTCATGGTCTTCTCGTTCATCAAATGGACGTTAAGACGGCTTTCCTGAATGGAGAGTTAAATGAGGAAATCTATATGCAACAGCCAGATGGCTTTGTGATAGAAGGTCAGGAAGGAAAGGTGTGTAAGTTGCTGAAATCTTTATATGGTCTGAGACAAGCACCTAAGCAATGGCATGAGAAGTTTAATACAACTCTGACATCTGTTGGCTTCGTTGTTAATGAAGCTGACAAATGTGTATACTATCGCCATGGTGGGGGCGAAGGAGTTATATTGTGCTTGTATGTTGATGACATACTGATATTTGGAACCAACCTCAAAGTAATTGAGGAGGTTAAGTATTTTCTGTCTCAAAACTTTGAGATGAAGGACCTTGGGGTGGCTGATGTTATCTTGAACATCAAGCTGTTGAGAGATGATGAGGATGGAATTACACTTCTGCAATCCCACTATGTTGATAAGATTTTGAGTCGCTTTGGATATTCTGACTGCAAAATTTGTCAAACACCATATGATCCTAGTGTGCTTATTCGAAAGTTTAAAGGCACAGCTATAGATCAATTGAGATTCTCTCAAATTATCGGTCCACTTATGTACCTAGCTAGCGCAACGAGGCCTGACATCGCGTTTGCTGTGAGCAAACTTAGCCGGTTTGTTGCAAACCCGGGCGATGTTCATTGGCGCGCTGTTGAAAGAATTATGCGCTACTTGAAAGGTACTGTCAACCACGGGCTTCACTATACGGGATTCCCGTCGGTACTTGAAGGGTATAGTGATGCGAATTGGATCTCTGATGCTGATGAGATGAAGGCCACTACTGGGTATATGTTTACTCTTGGGGGTGGTGCTGTTTCCTGGAAGTCTTGCAAGCAAACGATCTTAACGAGATCGACAATGGAAGCAGAATTAACAGCATTAGACACATCTGGTGTCGAAGCAGAATTTCTTCGAGATCTTTTGATGGACTTACCTGTGGTTGAGAAGCCGGTTCCGGCTATCCTTATGAACTGCGATAATCAGACGGTTATTGTTAAAGTGAAGAGTTCAAAGGACAATATGAAGTCCAACAAACATATAAGAATGAGATTGAAGTCTGTCAGACGTTTGAGAAACTCTGGAGTGATAGCGTTGGATTATATCCAAACGGCTAAGAATCTGGCAGATCCCTTTACTAAAGGGCTATCACGTGTTGTGATAGATAGTGCATCGAGGGAGATGGGTATGAGACCCACATGAGTTGCCATGGTAGTAACCCAACCTATATGATTGGAGATCCCGTGAAGTAGGACCTGGGAAAACAAGCTAGTGGTGAACTGAGGAGAGTAACTTTACTAACCCACTCCGTTGGAGATGCAATACTCTCGGATACTGTATGGTAGGATGACTACTGTCTTAATGTGTTCTAAAGCTTATATGTAAGCAAGATGTTGTCCTACAGAGCGATCTTTGGAGGAACACACCTATATGAGCTTGACTGCTGGTCACAGTCCATGAGATTTGGGTGATCTCTAGTAAACTCATGAATAGGCGAGGAGTGTGACTAATCTGCTCCACCCGAGGGGTCACCTTCGGCAGTCTAGTACTAGTAAGACTTGTGGTGAAGCTCCTTTACGCCAAACTGACAATTCAAGGCATAGTCCATTGTTCAGTTGTAATGGGGTGTAGCTACTTGCTCTAGGTGAAGCTCAACCTTAACAGGTCTTCACTGAAATGCTGGTATATTAAAACAATGATTGGAACGAGGGAACACGATGTGCCCTTGAGATCTGGTGGGGGATTGTTGAAATTGGTAGTGGGCTTTAGGCCCATTAGAGAATTTCAGAAAAATCTCCAAGGGCCCATGTAGGTGGTGGGATGACAAGGTGGTGGGAGTTTAGTCCCACCCCGCTAGTGGAGGAGAGTTTGGACCCCTTTATAAGGGTCTCTCTTCCACATGCTATTGGAGAGTGAGAAGAGAAGGTGCCCTCACGCACTCCTCCTCCGCCGCCCGCCTCGCCACGCCACGCCTCGTCACGACGCGCCGCGCCGCGCCGTGCCGCGGGAATGAGCCGAGCCGAGCTCATACCTACGCGCATATTTTTGCCGGTCAGGAACGGAGAATACGTAATGGACACGACACGATCCGAGACGTCGGATCGTGGGCTGTTACCGACTCGGACGTGGGTTCGGCCCACGTCTCTCCACCTAGCCGCCTTTATAAGCACGCGATCGCCTACCCTAGCCGTCACGAGAATCAGGTCACATCTGCCTCACGCGTTCGTTCCTTGACTGCTGCTGCCGCCGGCGACTCCGTCCCGTTTACCGCGTACACGGTCGACGGGAGAGCAGGCCTCCGAAACCTTGCCTCTCCGGTTCCTGTACGGGAGAGGGGCGATTAGGTTTTTGGGGAGCGATCACGCGACTGCTCGCCTCCGTCCGTCTGCTTCGTCTACGTCCGCGTCGCCCTCGTCATCGCCATGTCTTCACCAAGCGAAGCTGATCGTCTCCGCGAGAAGGCCGAAGCCGAGAAGAAGGCGGCAGAGTATACTGCCGCTGCTGCTACGGCCAACTGGCCGATCGGAGGGTATGATATGTTTATCTCTCTCATATTTCTGTGTGCATTAGTAATACTGCCTATATGCGTAGATGTTTCTGCTATATGTGTAGTACTTGCTAGTATACTCCGTGATCAGTATGTCATGAATCTAGTCAATGCCATGTTAGTAATTATTTCATGGATTAATATGCTCGGAAAATTGCCTATTTACTCAACAGCCAGCTCCTCGTCATTATGCTGGTTCCTCGTCATGTTACTGTGGCAGCCAACCGGCGTTAGAACCACGCGGTTCGTGACAGGGATTCGAACGACTTCCAACTGCAGCTGGGAATCTTTTCTTGGGTTTCGAGTGAGTTCGCTTGCAGAGTAGATTGCTGAGCCGTCTACACTAAGTTTTTCTTTTCAGAAACCGTCTACGCTAAGTTGATTGAGTTTATATATTTTTTACATGTTGATTCTGATCCAGTCTTGATTTTTCTTACGCTTCGAAATTCAACTATAGCTAGAATAACCAGACAGGTGACGACGCCTGGCTTGGACATCACAAGATTTAGATGGCTTGAATGTTACTTCAATCTATATGCAATTTTGAAATCACCGGCACACTATTTATATGGAGTTGTAGACTTCTGAGATTCCATTAATCAATCAACTTAGAACGTCGGTATCTAAACAAATTCACTGTCATGCATTATACTAGCCTTTTCTCGAGAAGAAACTTCGAATCTGTTCATAACCCCTCCCCTAAAAGGAACATTTATTCATAATTAATCATGACAGTACAAAAAACATGAAAAATAACAAAAATTACAATCAGATTCTATTGAAATATATTGCACATCTTTTTTCATGAGTTCGGATTTTTGGATGAGTTGAACAGAGCATGAATTCAATATGGTATCAGAAACAAAAGGTCTTGAGGTCAAGACCGTGCCAACGCAATATTAAAACAAAAAGATTCTACGACCTACATCGTTCTTAGGTTTAAGAACAAAAATAGCCTAGACATGAGGGGAAGCGTTGAAATATATTGCGTGCCTCTCTTCATGAGTTTAGAGTTTTGGATAAGTCAACTGGAGCATGAATCCAATAATTTATAGAACAACAAGCGAAGACTACAAGCACGAGCCGAAGGCGCGTCGTCGACATCACCCCTGCCATTGGCAGAGCTAGATAAGACTATGGATCTTTGACGGGGACAAAAGCCTAAATTTTAATAATTTTACTCCCATAGAAAAAAATAATCTTCACATATTTTACGAAGACTTGCATTACACATTTGAGAAGTCGTCGGGCTAAGCACCCATAAGACCAACCCACCATAGAAATAACCATCACACATGAGGAGAGTCATACATTGGAAGGATCAAATATGTAAACACTCAAAGAAAGACGAACGATCGAATCTCCCGAGAACCGACGAAGACACACCATTGGGACGGGGATAGAACGTCAAAGACATTGTTCCTACCGAGGAACATCACTGCCGCCACATGGTCACAACTTGGACGCTTAACCTAACAAGAACGAGATTGGGGTCCCTCCCGTTGGTTCGAGGGGGGGGGGGGGGGTCTTCCGCATCTCCATGCCGCAAAGGCCATCGAAGGCGAGGTGAACCAATAGCGCCGGCGGCAGGAGGAGGAACCTAATTGCATAGGTTCTTTTCTTGGAAGGAGGAAATCTCGTTCTTTGTGTACGCAACTAATGGATGTACGTCAGCCATAGAGGATTTTTACGCGAATGGTTGATCGGTCCGGGCAGGTAGAACCTAGCGAATAACTAATCCAACCGGACATGCATAAGCTAGCAAACGAATTAGTGTTATACCCAACGCACAAAGATGAAATGTTGCACCAAAGTTATACTACAACAAGTTCATAATTTTCCATTATGTTGAAGTACACCTATTGGCAACTGTGTGTAAAAACTAGCCATGATTTGGGATTAAAATACAAGTGAATTCTTCAAATTAGAAACGTGCCATAAATGGCACTAGTGACCATTACACATTTTGCTAAAGAATTTTCATGTATGATAGAACAAAAAGGAATATTAAAATTTGCATGTGAAATGGATTTGCCATGCTTAGTATGAATTATTTGTCAGTGTATGTGCAACTAACTTGCCATGGCAAAATGATCTGTAATGTTACATGAAAAAGTAATGTTTTAAGAGGTAAGCACAAAATACTTGTGACTATGTATACAACTAATTTGCCATGGTTACAAACTAACAAAAAGGCACCTAAAAATAATTTTGCTATCTATGCATGAATTATTTGCCATGAGAAAAGCTTAAATTTTCCATGGGGTGTGTATAAAAAGTAGGGAATTGCCCTTGTAAAAATGGAAACGTGGATTTGGCAAGATATGCACAGTAAGAAATTGAAATTTTACATGCAAAAATAATTTGCCATGGTTTGTGTAAAAGAATAGTTGCTAGGGTGTATAGTTAATTCGTTGTTGTTTGCCATGGTATGTATAAAAAATGCCTTTGTGTATATAATTAATTTTCCATGGGCCCAAACTACAAAAAAAGTACATGCAATAGAAAATGAATTTTCCATGGAGTGTATGAATTATTTGCGAGGGATAAAAAGTTGACTTTTTAAGTTCTGCAAATTTATTTTTTTCATGTAAAAAAAATCAATTTTCAATAAACAAAAAGTAATGAATTGCCATTCGAATAATGGGGGGGGGGAGGTCCATGTATATGATTTGCCATGGCAAAAGAACAATTAAAACATTATAGGGGAGAAAGAAATGGGAAATCTAGTGTATTCCCCTTGCATAAAAATGCATTGTTTTGCAAAGCTTGTGAACCTACATTTTCCAAGCATGATTTTTTGGAAAAAAATGATCTCTAATTCATAGAAAATGCGGAAAGTTTTTGCGAGGTAAAATTTAGATTTTTTTTGTTTCTTAATAATAAGAAATTTCAAAATAACCTAGTACAAGTGACATGGCAAATTAAAAAAAGTTCTATATGTCTTCGCAAATCGGGAAAAGTTTCTGCAATCAAAAGGAAAAATGTATAAAATTTAATTTGTAAAAGGGTCACATGTGAACATTAAAATTGTTGTTATTCTGAAAAAATTAAGGATTTTTTTAAAATTGTTGTACTAATCACATTATAAATTGATATAAAAAATTCACTCCTAAATCATGGCAAGATTTGGGAAAAGATGCGAAAGATATAGTCACATAGCAAAAAATTGCGGGGTTGTTTCTCGAGAAGATGAACTTTCTTTAAAATCAAAAAGTTTTGAACGATCACGTGACAATTCTAGGATAATTGTATTTCATATAAAGCATAGATATTTTTGAAAAAAATGTAAACGGGGAGCACCTTCCCTTTGCCTTATGGGACCATTAATCATACTCTTTTCTGGTAGTGAGAAAGGATGACCTAACTTGCGAGTGAATATGCACCATTTTTCTTTTCCTTCTAAACTAGCTGCTCTCGCTCTACCAGTTCGTACTGAACTTTCACTTGAAATGATTTAATGCCAATTTAAGTTTTCCTACGCATGAAAATTGTTTCTTCCCTAAAGTAACATATGCTTGGATGTTTATATAAAAAAGATTAAAAATGTTATTAAAGTAGGAAATTGCCATGAGAGTAGAAGAAAAGTCCATAAGAAGATCATGGCAACTTAATTAACTATAGAAAATGATGTCAAATTGAGAAAATTTTGTGTTGGTGACATGGCAACAATTTTAAGATTTTTTCCATGGCAGAAGTGTTCACATTTTTGCCATTTAAAAATTGTATTGGTGATATGAAAAAAGTATTAAGATTAACCACCGCAGTCTCCTTCGTGCGTCGCCTGAACTCCAACACTATGTGTTTTGGTCATCATTGTATATTTAACTCATTCCTCACACTAACCCAAGTGATGCCTTAGTTAAACTTAATTGCAAAACGTTTATACTGTTTTTTTTTGTTTCTGAAACTTATTTGCGCGAGGTTTATTGTGTTCTTAAGTTTTTAAAAAGTGTTACATTTATTGTTTTTCAACTAGTATGTATCCATTGCACAATTCACCATTACCAAAGCAAATCAATCTCCCCGAGCATAAAAGCCACCCATTTCTCTTGCTTGCGCACTTTGTTTCCTCCCTCGGCTCCTCCTCACCCTCTGAAAGGACGTGGATGTCGCCTAGGGGGTGAATAGGCGCTATAAAATAATTACAATTTAGGCTTTAACAAATGCGGAATAAAACTAATGTTTAAGTTGTCAAGCACAAAACCTAAAACAACTAGGCTCACCTATGAGCACCAACAACTTATGCTAAGCAAGATAAAGAACTAAGTGATAACAAGATATATAACAAGAAACAATATGGCTATCACAAAGTAAAGTGCATAAGTAAAGGGTTCGGGTAAGAGATAACCGAGGCATGTGGAGATGACGATGTATCCCGAAGTTCACACCCTTGCGGATGCTAATCTCCGTTTGGAAAGGTATGGAGGCACAATGCTCCCCAAGATGCCACTAAGGCCACCGTAATCTCCTCACGCCCTCGCACAATGCAAGATGTCGTGATTCCACCAAGGGACCCTTGAGGGCGGTCACCGAACCCGTACAAACAAGGTTGGGGCAATCTCCACAACTTAATTGGAGGCTCCCATCAACATCACGAAGCTTCACCACAATGGCATATGGCTTCGAGGTGACCACAAATGCTCGGGGCAATCTCCATAACTTAATTAGAGACCCCGACGCTTGACCGAAGCTTTACACAACAATGATTGAGATCCGAGGCACCACCAAGCTTCTAGGGGTACCAAGTACCCAAGGGTAATAAGCTTCTCAACTTCTCACCTCCACGTATCACCGTGGAGACCTCAAACCAATGCAACTAATGCAATGGTAAGAATACACAAAGTGGTCAAGTCCCTCACATGCAAATCCCTCCACAACAACAAAAGTTATGGAGAAATATGAGAGGAAGAACAAGGAGCTCACAAAGAACTCCAAGATCAAGATCCAAGGGGTTCCCCTCACATAGAGGAGAAAGTGATTGGTGGAGATGTGGATCTAGATCTCCTCTCTCTTTTCCCTTAAGAACTAGCAAGAATCATTGAAGGGATTGAGAGTTAGCAAGCTCTAAGAAGGTCAACAATGGGGGAAGAACACGAGCTCAACAGATGGATTCGATCCAATGGGGAAGCCCTTTATATAGTGGGGGAAAGAATCTGACTGTTACCCCCACTCACAACCTGAGCGGAGCGGTACTACCGCTGCTAGGAGCGGTACTACCGCACGATAGGTTCACCAACCACGGTAGTAAAAAGTTACTACCATGCCTACCACTGCCGAGGCAAAAGGATGCACAAAAATTCCGACGAAGCGGTAGTAAAAAACAACTACCGTCCCGAGAGCGGTACTACCGCCCAGAGACCGGTAGTAAAAAAACTACTACGGCAACAAGAGTGGTACTACCGCTGGCCACTGAAACTACAATAACTTTTGCATACGAGCTCCGAATCGAGCAAACCCAAGCTTGTTGGATTCACGATGACAAGAGCTATCAAACATTGTCGCACCAAACCCCATGGAGGATGAACCAAGTGTGCCTACAAAAACTAAGGCCATATTCAAAGAAGTGCGCCTCCGTAAACGTATTTGCTAATGAAGTCTATCTTTTGGAATATTAGGGGCTTTGGTCACACTTGGCGCTACATGTTATTAAAAGAGTACATTGCCAGAGAAAACATTGATTGTGTTGCACAAGAAAATAATAAGAGTGATTACTTTTTACTAGACCTTTAATCCATTGATTCTCATAAGCATTTCTCCTAGCAATGAGTACCATCAAATGGGCCTTCAAGTGGCCTTCTTCTCGAGATATATGGGATAATTTATTTGTGGAGGCCTGGACGAGAGGAAGTTTCTTCCTTAGTGCCTAACAAATCCAATCTGTCCTCCTGGGAACTTTGCGCGGTATATGGTCCATATGATCACACTTTCTCATCTATTTCTCGATGAACTTTGCCCATAGTCGAGCTTGGTAAACCAACCCTTGATATAGGGGAGATTTTAATCAAACTAGGGAAGCTGAAGAAAAATCATCTAGAAATATATGTTGGAGAATAATTAACCTATTCAAGACTGCAATCACTCACATATAACTTAGGGATGCTCACAGGGTAGGATACCATTTCGCTTGGACTAATAGGCAAGTAAACCATGTTAGATTAGTCCTAATCCGTGTATTTGTCTCTGCTGACTCGGACCTGGCGCATCCTTTCTTGTTCCCTTAGAGTGGAAATGAGACTTGGTCATGATCGTAACCCTCTGGTTTCTCTTTCGGGGAAGAGATTGCTAAATTCGATATTATTTTTTGAAATTCAATGGTTTTAGGAAGAGGTCTTCCTAGAGGTAATTAAAAAGGCGACACTTGGATTGCCACTTCTTCTTCCCCAAGAGGTCATATGGACATGTGGCATTTTTCAATAGGAAAACATATACAATTTTTGAGTGTTGCACAGGCAACCGTGGGAGGGAGGAGGCGGTGCTGAAAGCAGATAAGGTTAACAAAACCGTTTGGTTAGATGGGCATGTGAACAAGGTAGGTATTTGTGAATCGGAACGACAATGTAGATAATTTTTGGAAAACGCTATCATTAAATTATATAAGCAAGAAGAGATCTTCTAGAGGCAACATGAGTGGTTCCTTAGTTTTATCAAAGGATATATAAACTCTTTTTACATGCCATTGCCAATGATAAGAGGCACAGTACCACCATCCCTAGGCTCATTATATATTTAGGGGAAATTACTGCATAGATAAACATGTCCAAACATATTTGGAGTTCTACAAAAGGCTTGGTAGGAATCGAGAAGGCTAGGAAGGCGAGTCTAGAGGCCAAAAAAGTTTCTAAAGCAGCCAACGCTACTAACCTCCCCTCTTTCTCCGATGAAGGGATCGACCATACTGGATGCCATGAAAAAGGAATCTTAAAAATCTAAATTTTGGCATGTTAATGTTATAAGACGACTCCTGGTCATGGCAGTTTTCCGGTTACATTTTTATACGGTGTTGGACCTTTGCATCAATTGGTGGCCCAAATTGTAAATGGTTCCACCCTTGGCTAGATATCACATTAATGTCACAATTTGGCTTTGATCCTTAAGCTTCCAAGGGCAGAAATATTTTCTCAATTCCCCCCAATTGCGGTGATTAATGTTATTTTAAACTGGTCGTTAATGTTATGCCTTTTGTCTTGGTCATATTGCCCAACAGATTGTTGACGGATTGCAAAGTGCATTTATTAAGGGTAGATTCATTTTAGAAGGGTTCTTTGTCTTAATGATATCATTCATGAGCTAAAAAAGAAATAGTTGTCGGTGATTATTCCGAAACTCAATTTCAAAAAAACTTATGATCAGATCAATTGGTATTTTCTTTGAGCTAGGATTTATCCATAGGATCATGCAACTTGTCCACGGATGGCCAAGCTACCATCTCAGTGAATGGTGAAGTTGGTGCTTATTTTCACAATAAAAGAGGATTACGTCAAGGTGACCCGATATCCCCTCTTTTATTTGATATTGTGGCCAACGCTGTTTCACACATTCTAGATAAAGCGTGTGTGGCTCGTCACCTCAAAGGTGTCGTTCCTCACCTGATCCCTAGGGTATATCTCACTTGGAGTAGGCAGATGATACAAGCCTCCTTTTCCGACCTTACATCCACGGTTTAGCCAAGATGTAAATTATTCTTATTCATTTTGAGGTAATGTATGATATGAAGATTAACTCTGCTAAAACTCAAGTCTTCACAGTTGGGATGTTAACTTAGAAAACCTTCTTAATTGTAAGAAGGCGGATCTTCCTATGCCCGCCTCAGCCTCCCTATTCTTGTTGTGATCCTTGGCAAGGAAAACTCATGTCCTCCATGGCTAGACGTACTCTTATCGACGCTTGTTTTTTGGCTACTCCCACGATATCAATGGGTCTCTTCATTTTGAGAGAAGGGGTCCACAATGTGTTTGACAAGGCGTGTGCAAAATTCTTTTTGGAAGTGGATGCCAAAAAACATAACTACCATATGATTAGGTGGGCGGATCTTTATAGTCCCAAGGACCAAGCCGGTACTAGGATCTCCAACTCAAGAAACAATAATTTAGTGCGAGTCTTGAAAAGGATTTGAAAAATTGCTCAAGGCGGTGATGGGTTATGGGCTAGGATTGTTAAAGCAAAATATTTCCCCCACTACTCTTTGTTTGCTTGGGACATCAAAGGGTAGTAAATCCAGAATGGGATCTAAAAATACGAAGAAATTTTAAACCTTGGAGCAAAATTTGTTATAGGTGACGGGAAAGGCAAATTTTGGCTTTGCACCTGGTTTGCGGATAGACCCTTGTATGTTGTGTTCCCATCCCTCCATGTCATTGCTGCTAACCCCACAGTCTAATTAGTGAGGTTTTCACTATTAGGGTAGCTAACATTGGTTTTCTTAGAGACCACAATCTAACCAAACAGACGACCCTCGATTATCGCCTAGATTCCTTAAGTCTCTTCCAAATCTCTGAGGTCAAGCACAAGTTTTCGTGGTCTCTGGAAGCTTTTGGTAATTTCTTGGTGAAATCAACGTACTCTAGGCTCTCTTCTGGCCCTATAGTTAGATACGCGTGAGCCTTTCTGACCGCGTGCATTCCTCTACATGCAAGGATTTTCCTTTGGCAAGCAGTGGTAGACCGTCTTCCTTGTGCTATCAACCTTGAAAAACACCATGGCTCTGGTAACGGGACTTGTGTTGTTTGGGTTTCTCCAGAAGACGTCAATCATAATATTTTCATTGTGCCCCGACCTCTTTTCTATGGAGTTGCGTGTGAGGTTTTTTAGGGGCCTTGTGAAACCCTTCATCCGTGCCCGGAATGTTGGCATTGCTTCAATGCTTGCGTGGACAACATCGTAGGTTCATTTAGAGAGCCTTTGGGGCCTTGGCTTGGGCAATACAAACTACCCAAAAGAAATTCGCAATTGGGAGTGTTATTCGCCCGCACTCTGGTAATTATATTTTTAAATGAGATATGATTTTTCAACGATGGAGGCATATGAAGAAGAGGTAGGACAATGACGTGGTGGGAGAGGTGCTCCGGAAGATCACGCTACTTCACGCACAACGCATAAGCGCTTAAGGCCATGTTCATGTGTCATTAGTTTCCGCACCCATATGCACGCTCCTCCGCGAGTCGTGATTTGTAATATCAAACCGGTTCCTTTTATTTCTTGTAGTTGACTATAAAAGTATTAGTGCCGGTTAGCCTCACTAGTGGAAAACGGGCATTAGTCCCGGTTCCAAAGGGCCTTTAGTCCCGATTTTCCAACCGGGACAAATGGTCAAAACTTTTAGTCCTGGTTGTGTTACGAACCGGGTCTAATGGTGTTCCACGTGTTCGCTTTGGGGCGTCAAGGGGCGGGGATCTTTAGTCCCGGTTGGTGACATCAACTGTGACTAAAAGGCGGCCAAGCGTCAGCAGCTGCTAGACGAGGTTATTTAAAGAGAGGTTTAGAGGTTTTTTGAGGGTTTATGTGTTTCATATTGTGTTTTCCTCTTTTCTTTTTGTGTCCATCATCTTTGGTTTCTTATTCTTGTTGGTGTTTTCGGTCGGTCAACTAGACACTAGCTAGTACGTATATATAGCAATGAAGAAAGCATTAAACGCCATCGTATTACTCCTCATCTTTGTACATACTAGTTAAACAGTTGTTCATAATTCTAGGTAAAATAGCATAAAAAAGATGAACTCCTCATCATTCTAGTTGTTATGATAGTAGCAAATGACCAAGTTATCACAAGGTTGAAACACTAGCTACTGCTCTCTTCTTGGTAAAAACAAATAATGGCGAACTCTAACATCTCCGTATTGAAGAACAGAGATCAACCTATGTCCAACTTGCGGGATGCGCAAGTATACCTCTCCAAATGGTATTGTGGATGCTTGTATTGCATTTCTCCATCCTTTGATTTGCAGAGTGTCTTCACTCTGAGATATCCTGTATTTACCACGGTAATTAATCGGAATTGGCCGTAAGCTAACCATTTGCAAATCACCGGTGGCAAACATCCATTTAGGCACGGTCTCTCGTGGGAGTACCTATTGAAGAACATCAGTAATAATAATATAGTTAGCAAGCTAGTTTTTCTTATGAACAATGTATAAAAAAGATGGATTAGTGACACAATGGTAAAAAAAATCTTACAAAGTTGTGTGAAGTGATGTTATAAGGGCTCAACTGGTGCACTAGTGGCACATATCCATGATAAACGTTGCCAGTCATGTAATTTTTAGCATGATGGTCAACATCATGAATAATTGAGATGAGATGATTTTTCTCCAACCAAGTAAGCTCGGAGCCATAACTGTAATCGGCCCGATCTATTATGTGTCGTGTAGTTCTTGTAGCATGGAAATAAGCTAATAATTGAAAATAAAGAAATATAATTGGGATGAGTACCAGATACTCTTTAATAATCAATATAATTACCTAACAAATCTATTGACAAAACGCACCTGGAGGTAGAACTAGAATCAAGTCATCATCCACATGCACTCAAATTTCTATATTATTATCACGAACATCATCATTACCAAGATCGAATGTAATGTTCATGTCCTCATTCAACCCATATGCCTTGCAAAATGCTCTCCAATTAGAACAACCAAAATATGTGTGATCTTCATCATTTTTTACCTTGACAACAAAAGTGAAATGCCCTGCTCTTAGGTGAGCTATCTTAGGCTCCATACTGTCCTTCTCTTTGAAATGAAACTTGTCCAAGACAACAAATCTTGCATGGCACTGAACACACTAATCGAATTGTACAAAAGAAAATTAAAGATTAACTAAAGAAAAAAAAGCACACGTCATACTTGACTAACAAAAAATACATGCCGTCTTTACATACCGTATAATCGAGAAGTCAACCATGAGCTTGACGGTGAAGGACGTACCGTTGCCTAGGTGAGGATAACGGACACATATACGCTTGTCATCCCAACACAAATGGCCCGCACGGATCCTATCGTCGTCGAACCATGCCATTTCTTGTGTTAATGATTCTATATAAGATTGAAAATCACATACATTGGAAAAATAAAAACCTACCCTAAAGGCTACAACAACAAAAAACAAAAATCATGCAATGATGGACCTGCCGACACTAAGAAGCTTAATTTTTTCTAGCAACAAAGTCAAAAGTGCTTGTCCCGCAATAGATCTTAAGAGGCAAAAAGGTTCTATTTGAGTTACAACCAATAATCAACTTAATACTTATCGAATATAATCTCGAATACATCTCTAGTATAATATAGTTCACTCGCGGTTCCTGATTAAACTGATCAACCAAAGATTGCCGCTGTAGTGAGGCGCTGGCGGTGGACACCCACAGAGAAGGAACAATCAGATGATCATAGATTGGGTGAGATCCGTGAAGAACCTGCCATGTATTGGAGAACATGGCGTCCAACGCAACCAAGTAGCAACGGACGTGCTCGTCCTCCTCCCTGACATGGCGACGTACCTCCTCCTCGGGGGTCGGCTGCCTCCGCACCGAAAGTTTCCCACGCGACCGCCACCAGAGAAGCTCCGGATCGACGATGGGAGCCTGGTTTCTCACAAGATGCGCACCCCAGAAGGTAGCACCTCCGAGTGCCAGCTCGGCGGAGCCCAGTCCCGGACATGGCGCCTCTCAAGCAGGTTGTTGCCACCGAGTCAACGGCGAGGATGTGGGACGGGCATCGTCGATGTCGAGAACAATTTCTACAACTATTTAAATTCCTACTATTTAATAAACTTTTCACCAAAAAATGAAACAGTACATCCACTACATTGAAATACACTTAAATATGAAAATGAGGAAATTTACTATTAGACCGAGGGATCTTACAAGACATGATTCTGTTTATTGTGATTATGCAAATTGCACGAAACCTTATTTGGTCCTATTTTCTAGATGAAGGATTAAAATCGTGTGTCGCTGTGAAGAGACAGTGAGTTGCCTTATAATTATATTCAAATTCTACCTGCACACCCATAATGATTTGCCCTCCCGATTGAATCATGCAGACTAAGTATCGAATCAAGAGTAAAAAAGGAAAACATAGAGTAAATAAGAGGTCAGGTTTGTCAACAACTATTTTTCAAAAAATTGTCGGGTTCAACTTTTTTACCATTTGCAATGCGTGGTGCGAGTGAACATGTGCCATGCTATGTTTTATTCCATTAAATCACATAGGGAAAAGGTCGTGTAAGTTTGGATAATTTATTTGTAGCAAGATTGGTTGACCCCACCCCAAAATATTCATGTCAACACCACCTACAACAGGACTGTCAATTTCATGTACGCCTAATAAGTTAAAGAAGTGTGTTTCTTGATTCCTAATGGTGTTATCCTACATGCCCATTGATGGACTATAAAAAGTGCTGATGAATATGATTTTAAGAAAATAAGAAAGAAAATGCTAGTACATTAGTAAATAAACATACATAAAGCCCCTAGATAGCAAGGAAATAGCACAGTTCATCTTGCAATTTACATATGCAGGTATTTCCATTCCTTGTAAAAGGTTGCCTAACAAACATGATTTTAAGAAAAGATGAAAGAAAATGCTAGCAGATAAGTTAGATCTGATATTTTATTTGATAATTAAAACAAAGATGCTTTTAGGGAAAATGAAAAATAATGAAAATGCTAGTTAAAATAGAGGTCGGCGACGGAGGCTCATCATGGGAGGAGGTGGCGGAGTTGATGGAGGCCGGCCGGTGGCGTCGGGGTCGAGTGGCGGGGTCGAGGGAGGAGAGGCGACGGTGGCATCGAGGTCAGAGATGAGAGGAGTGGCGACGACAACGTAGGGGTTAGAGACGAGAGGAGCGGCGACGACGACATCGGGGTTGGGGGGATTGGAGACGGCTGCGATCCAACAACGTGGCAGCGTCATGAATGGAGAGGAAGATTGGCGTCGCGGGAGTGGAGAGGAAGATTGGCGAGGGAGGGCCGCGGAGGTTATATACCCCCAACCCTGTAGTCCCTGTTCGTGGCTTCAACCGGGACTAAAGTACCCTTTAGTCCCGGTTGGAGCCACGAACCGGGACTAAAGGCTTGGGATCCCGCCCTTTCGGCTCAACAAATTTAACCTTTACTCCCTGTTGGAGGCCCTGACCGGGACTAAAGGCTTGGTCTCCCTCCATTTGTGCTGGTGGAATTTCACCTTTAGTCCCTGTTCGTGCTTCCAACCGGGACTAATGGACACCTTTAGTCCCATTAGTCCCGGTTGGAGCCACCAACCGGGAATAAAGGGTTGGTGCTGGCATGACCGAGGCGGGGTAGAAGTTTAGTCCCACCTCATCGGGCGAAGGCCACTCACAGCAGTTCCTCTCTAAAGCACGCAGTAAATGCCTAAATTTCATGTCTACCCTATTGGGCCTACTTGCTACGCGGGCCTACATCCTAGCCCATGTGTAAATGGGTTTCTAGTCGTATGCACACCGTGGTTGCCTAGTAGGCGGGCATTTTTTTTAATTTTTGTATGTTATTTTTTGCTATTAAAGTTTTTAACAAAAATACTTTCTCAAAATTATTTTTGCTATTATTTTTTGTATGCACCATTCAAAGCCACGTGATCAATTTTCAATCCTTTTCTCACTTCATTTTCTATTTTCATGCATTTAATGATTTTTTTGAGCTAAATGACCCTGAAATTGAAAAGCACTACAAATGAACTCTAAAAGTGTTGAAACTTGGCATGGTACCATAATTTCACACACATAACATGTGCTAAAAATTTGATAGGGTTACGATAAAAACTGGATGCACTCCGTATACAAACTCAACAATCTCTTTCGAAGTATCAGAGTTTCGAACGAAAACTCATCTGTTACAAAGGGATTTCATTTTTAACATATTTTAACTCCAGATTTTTTGTGCATTTAGTATGCACCATTCAAAGACACGTAATCAATTTTCAACCCTTTTCTGACTTCATTTTCTATTTTTCATGCATTTAATGATTTTTTGGCTAAATGACCCTGAAATTGAAAAGGACTACAAATGAATCCTGAAAAATGTTAAAACTTGGCATGCTATCATAAGTTCACAAACATAGCATGTGCTATAAAGTTGCGAGGGTTATGACAAAAAATGGATGCACTTCGTATACAAACTCGACAATCTCTTTCGAAGTATCACGGTTTCGGACAAAAACTCATCTGTTACAAAGAGATTTCATTTTTTAACATATTCTAACTCTAGACTTTTTATGCGTTAATTATGCACCATTCAAAGCCACGTAAAGAATTTTCAACCCTTTTCTAACTTTATTTTCTATTTTTCATGCATTTAATTATTTTTTTAGCAAAATGACCCTGAAATTAAAAAGCACTACAAATAAACTCTGAAAAGGTTGAAACTTGGCATGGCATCATAATTTTACACACAAAGCATGTGATAAAAAGTTAAGAGGGTTACGGCAAAAACTAAATGCACTTCGTGTACAAACTGGACAATCTGTTTCGAAGTATCACGGTTTCGAACGAAATGTCATGTGTTACAAAGGGATTTCATTTTTTAACATATTTTAACTTCAGACTTTTTGTGCATTCACTAGGCACCATTCAAAGCCACACAATAAATTTGCATCCCTTTTCTGACTTCATTTTCTATTTTTCATGCATTTAATGATTGTTTTTTAGCTAAATGACCCTGAAATTAAAAAGCACTACAAATGAACTCTGAAAAGGTTGAAACTTGGCATGGTATCATAATTTCACACACATAGCATGTGCTAAAAAGTTGAGAGGGTTACAACAAAAATGTCGGGACCCCGATCTTAAGTCATAAGAACCCAGCTTGTAACACAACACATCACTTTGCGGCCTCACGCACGGTTAACTCCACGTCTGCCACCTTACCTCGGCCGGGACCGTTTGGGTATTTTGGCTCACCTATGTGTATATGTCGTCAGCATTCGAACGACAGAGAACCCGGGTCGACATGACTAGTTATAAACCCAAGTGACACATCCGTACAGGGGAAGGCATACATATCCCAGCAAAGCAGGTGTCGGTCAACAACGTGTGTAGACGAGTCATAGCAAGCTACAAGGACTCCATTACACTGCGTGACATTTCCCCGAAGGGACAGACACAGCAGCAAAGAAGGATACATGCCGGTCAATCAATGTGTCCGGAGTAATAGCAAGCTACCAAGGCTTGGTGGAAGCACAAAGAGGCATTTCCCCGGAAAGAGTACTACTAAAGGCACACAACTAGGTGTCGAATCCCACACATATAATGCATTTCATAACATACACACAATATGCACGATATGTGTAGATACAACATACACAACATAACTCTATGACTCAAGCTTTTATTAAAGACTCATAAGAGTCAACATAGTATGATATTACAAACAGGGGTCTCGTGACCTGACACTCAAGTCATACAAACATCAAGCGGAAGCAAAACATGTCTGGATACAGACATCTACTAAAAATGGCTGGAGGAGCCTGAAAAGCTACAACGACCCTACCAACGGAGCCACACCTTTGTCTGGGATTCCCAAGCTATTCCGGTGAACATCGAACACATCGTGTAGACACCTTTAATGAGATTAAGGTCTCCTTTGCAAAAACATAAATTAAGCAACCGTGAGTACAAAGGTACTCAGCAAGACTTATATCAGAACTATCTACATATGCATCGGTATCAATGAAGGGGTTGTGGAGTTTAATTGCAGCAAGCCAGCTTTGACTCTTGGCTAACCTGTACTACGAATACAAGTACTTTCTTTGAGGTGGGATAGTGCACACGAGTCCACATATTCACCAATCAGTACAACACTATGGATCCACTCTCGTCTCCCTACGAGAAGGCCATCCATTGCACTCACACTTACCTTGCATATTTTAGAGTATCCATTCCAAGTTGTCTATGTACCACGTAATGTTTCCATGTAGTCCATATCCGAGGACGCGACTACTCGAACAGATTAATTCACCCTACAGGGGTATACTTCTTCACACACGCTCTCACCACTTATCACCATATGCACGTCGTGCATCTCGGCAACCTTCAAGCGGAAGCACTAGCGTGGGTGTCGGCCACGACCGTTAACCACACAAGACCCTAGTCCAGGTTTATCGCCTATTTGAGACCGAACCCGCAAAGAAGTCCCGCCGAAGTTTCCTCTACGGCCCCAAACGATGTGTACAGGGTTCCCAAGCCCACCTCGACGGATGGTTCTATGCTTGGTACACCGGGCCACGATGTCTAGTCTGTCCCAAGCCTACCTGTACGGGGTGCCACTCGGTAGACTACTAGCATGACCTACAAACACCAGAAACTAGTTGCAACTCCTGGACAGAGATCTAGGTGATTAATAAGTCGAGAGAGTCAATTAAGGATCCCAATGTGTGGTAGTATCTTGTCTTGAATAACATACACAAAACTCAGTTCTTAAGGACGACCCAATGAGACAACCCACCATGTACTCCTACATGGCCTCTCATCGCTACCTATACCAAATCAGATTCACACCTTTACTCTCACAATGTGGGACATGAACACAGCCATTCTGATTCTTCGTCCAGAGGGACCAGACCCGACGCAACTCTAAGCATAGCAGGCATAGTAAGCAAGCATATATGGGTAGAACATCAAGGCTCAAGCAGTTGCTACTCATGCTAAGTGGTTTCAACTATTTACTGTGGCAAAATCAGGTCATGCAGAGGAATTGGTTCAACTACCGAAAATAAATAACAGTTGAATCGTTGTTGTCTTAGTGCAGTAAAAGAGAGCAGGAGCGAGAGAGTAGGATTTTATCGGAATGTTCAAGGGGGATTTGCTTGCCTGGCAGTTCTAAAGATAGAAATGAGTCTTCATTAATGTCAACGATCACATCGTGAGAACCATCGTCTACCGAGAGGGAGCAAAACCGACAAAACAAGAAAGGAACACATTCAATGCAATGCAACAAACATGATGTATGATATGGCATGTTAAAGAATTGAATTGACCTAGTGAAAAGGATAATCACATTAAGTGAAGTGGAATTCAATAATAAACGAAATTCCAACTCCAACACTATTTATCAAATTGTCCTAACCATCATTTTCCCTACTTGGTGATGTTAACTTGTTCAAACATGCATGAACATGACATAAACAGATTCCTTGCATTTTTCTGATCATTTTTCATATATTATTTTTTTCATTTGGAGTTATATTTTATTTTCTATGATTTTTAGAAGTTTAGGATACTTTCTGGAATTATTTTTATATCAGAAAATCATTTATTGCGTCATGGTGATGTCATCAAGTCAAACGTGCCTGGGCTAGGTCAAACTGACTAGTGGGGGCCACTGGTTAGTGACCGAGTGGTTAACCTCGCGCTGACCAGCCCCTAATGGGGTTTGACCCACCCCCAGGGCCCACTGTCAGTGGCTAATGGGGTGGGGATTAGGCCCTAATGACCTCCACGTCAGCGCCCACTGGAGGCTAGCCGGCGGCGACCAAACCGCGGCGGAGGGCTCTCCGAAGACGGCGTAAAACGCGCTACAGGGGGACATTTGTCGCGCGGTTTACGTCTACACGATGCTGGCGAAGCGCGAGATCCAGCAGGGGCATCGGCTAGTCGCGGGGATGTCGGAGAAGGCGCCGGTGATGACCTATGGCGGCGGCCGGAGCTCGGGTTCTTCCGAACCGGTGCTAGAGGGGACGAACGACTGCGGGGAGAGGGGGAATGGAACCGGTGGCTCACGGGGGGCTCAACTGGCGGCTCAGCGCGCTCGATGAGGCTCTGCTGGTGGCGAATCGGCGAGAGGGAATCGACAGTCGGAGGTGAGGAAGACGGTGGCGATGGTGGCGCTCCAAGGCTTTCGAGCTCGATTCCGGTGGCGAGGAGGACCAGGGCGACGGGTGGTTCCGTTGGCCACGAAAGAGAGGCGAGGGGTGACCGGAGGCTGCGTGGACGGCGGCGGCCTCCTCGAGCCAAGCTCGGCCATCGCGAGGGGGAGGCGATGCTGCGCTAGGGAAGAAGAGAGAGGGGGGAAATGGATAGAGGGGGTCGCGGGGCGTCACATAGCGAGGAGGATGAGGACAGGGAGGCAGCAAGAGGTGGAAGCAGGAGGTGGCCGCGGTCACCGCGCTGCTGCCACGCAGCTCCTTGAGGAAGACGACGACCAGGGGTGGCTCATGGTGGGCTGGGCGGGCCAGGTGAGCGCCAGGTAAGTCTTTCTCTTTTATTTTGTTTTGTTTCTTTTATTTCTTTGTGACATTTGTTTTGGTTTTAGTAAAATATATAGTCAGTTTTAAATATCCTGGAAATAATCATGTGGGCTTAGTGGATTTTCCCCAATGCCACATAGAAAGTTTCAGAATAATTGGAACTATATTTTATATATAATAAATATAATTTCAATCTAAATAATTGTTTGTTTAATTCAAAAGTCCAATATAAAATGTTTCTGTGATCCAAAAATATTGATTTGAATTTTACCTCATGCCAATATTTTCTTAGAATACTTGGAACATTTTCTTGGATCATTTTGAAGCAATTTTTATATTGCCTATTTTTCAAAATTTGGTTCGTGAGGCTTGATCACTTCTCCATTTTAGATTTAAAAGAATTTGAATATGCATGCATGAATGCTTGGCAAGCAAAGTAAAATTGGGTTGTGACAAAAAAAGGATGCACTTCGCGTACAAATTGAACAATCTCTTTCAAAGTATCACGGTTTCGGACGAAAACCCATGTGTTACAAAGATATTTCATTTTTAACATATTTTCCTTCCAGACTTTTTGTGCGTTCAGTATGCACCATTCAAAGCCACGTAATCAATTTTCAACCCTTTTCTGACTTCATTTTCTATTTTCATGCATTTAATGATTTTTTGAGCTAAATGACCGTGAAATTGAAAAACACTACAAATGAACTCTGAAAATATTGAAACTTGACATGGTATCCTAATTTCACACACATAGCATATGCTACAAAGTTGAGAGGGTTACAAGGGGATTTCATTTTTTGACATGTAACATCCGCGATGTTGTAGGATTAAAACTTGGATAATGTTATTGCTTAGTGCGCCGTAACCATGGATAATCTTCATCGTTTAAGAGGATGCTTGGGTCAGCCTTCACTTTGAAGGGAGGAATTTCATGAAACTTTTCATAATCTTGTGACATGTGTGTCTTGTCCTTCACTCCGACGATGTTTCTTTTTCCTAAAAGTACTATGTGGCGTTTTGGCTCATCGTATGATGCATTCGCTTTCTTAACTTTTCTTTTTCTCGGTTTGGTAAACATGTACTTCACATAGAAAACCTGCGCCATATCGTTGGCTAGGACGAATCGTTCATGTGTGTACCCAAGATTGTTGAGATCCACTGTTCTCATTCCGTACCGCGGGTCTTCCTTTACCCCGCCTCCTTTCAGATTGACCCATTTGCACCGAAACAAAGGGATTTCCAAATCTTTCCCATAGTCAAGTTCCCATATCTCCTCTATGTAACCATAATATGTGTCCTTTGGCCTATTGGTGTTTGCTGCATCAAAGCGGACACCACTGTTTTGGTTGGTGCTCTTTTTATCTTGGGCGATCGTGTAAAATTTATTTCCATTTATGTCGTACCGTTTGAAAGTTAATATAGTCAAAGATGGTGACCTGACCAACAAGTACATGTCATCTCCAACAATGTTGTTACCCATGAGATGTGTTCGCAACCAACTGCCAAAAGTCCCGATGTGTTCACGTGTAATCCATTCGTCAGACTGCTCCGAGTGTTTGGAGCGTAGAATATTCTTGTGTTCGTTGATATATATACGATGCCTCTTGATCTTCAGCTTCCCCCATTGTAGTATTACTGTATTCAGGAAACATAGGATCCTGTAGTTGTCATCATCCTATTCTTCTTCATTGTCTTCCATGATAACCCCTATTTCTCCGTGCTTGGTCCAAACATTACAGTGTGGCACAAAACCCTTCTCAAGCAGGTGCAAGTGAAGGGTTTTCGAGGAAATGTAATCCTTCGTATTCCCACAGATAGTACATGGACAATACATAAAACAATTTTGCTTGTTTGCCTCAGCCACTTCGAGCAAATTATGCAGGCCGTCAATGTAGTCGGAGGTGCATCGGTCATCGTACATCCATTGTCGGTTCATCTGCATGCATTATATAATTAAGTATATAAACAACATATAGATCAAATTGTGCATCTAAATCAAATAAACTCACACATACACTCCTCCACTAAAACCCGGAAACCACACTACATCTAGAGCATTTGAAATGAGCTAAACTAGTAGTGAGAGATGAGGAGGTGAAGTTGCTAACCTTTATAGAACACTTGGATAGTTGGTGCACCGCCAAACCTAGACAAATCTTGGGGGAAAGGAAGCTTGGAGGTTGACTTTGGAGAGGAAAGAAAGCTCAAGTGTGGCTTCGATATTTCATCAAACACCTCATGTGCATAGGAGGTGAGAACTAGAGTAGCACACACCTCCACACGCTGGCCGGCCAAAAATGAGAGGAGTGAGCGGGCAGGAACGATCTCATATATATATCTAATGTTTTAGTCCCGGTTGGTGTCTAGAACCAGGACTGAAGATAACCATTTAGTAGTGGTTCCAGACACGAACCGGGACTAAAGTGGTTGCACGAGGAGCAAGACCCTTTAGCCCTGATTTGTGCCACGAACCGGGACTCAAGGTCCTAGAAGAACCGGGACTAATGCTCGCCGAGGTCCGACCAGCGTCCTGGCCATTCGAACCGGGACTGATGCACGAATTAGTCCCGGTTCGTAAGTCGACCGGGACTAATGCTCTTATCAGGCCAGGACCAAAGCCATGTTTTCTACTAGTGCCTGTTTATAATTGGGTGATTAAGTCATAGTTGACTAGGATTTGATCAAGTCTTAGTCAAGTAACAGAACATATAAAAAGAAAGAAATAAAAAATACACCGATCTTCACATAGATCCCATGAAATATAGCATCAGCTTAGACTTGATTAAACCTCAGTTGAGTGAGATTTAGCTGTCACGTTATTAATTTAAAGTCGGATGCTTCTTGTGCCTCTTTCTAGAAAAAAAGTTTTAGGTATCATTATACCTAATGTGACTATGAATTCAAACCACGAGCAAGCAAACTACTACCACGAAGCATCGTGTACGTTCTATATCAAGAGGGTTGGAATGATGATGTAGTGCGAGGAATCTCTTGCTTAATTAAGGCCGGTTCTGTTAAGTTCAGTTCACACGTTTTTTTCTTCTCCTTCTATTTTCCCATTCTTCCGTGCGTTCAGTTGTTGCTCTCTTTGGTTCTCTCGGTTGACTCATTTGCAGTAGATGTAGATCACATCTGTTAAACGAAGGGTTTGAGGAAACTGTCTCAACCCTCTAGGGGTGGCCTATCACATATATTTATAGATGGTGTATCAAGGATACGTTACAATATACATGTATATATACAGATAACTATACAGTCTAACACACTTTCTCAATCTTAACTACTCCCTAAAAAATCTAGGAGAGTAAGATTGCGCCTACAGGCCTCAAACTGTGGTAGAGGCAATGGCTTGGTGAAGATTGAGGGCGACATCTCAGCTGAGAGATATTAAACTGAGTTTTTTTGTACATTGTACGTGAATGTGGCACGTATTATGTACAGATGTGATTTTAGCACTAAGCATCTGATGGAAACTTTCAGACTCTTCCCCAAACTGATAGACAAACAACTTGGCATGTAAAGCTCAGATTCTTTGTCGGTAAAGTCATTAGGTTGGGGGAGTATGACCAGAATTTTTGCCGAAGCATCTGGGTTGTTGCAGAAGATTGTCTGCATTTAGAGACTTGTCAAGCAAGCCTTAAAAGTGCACCAGTATTATCATCTCTGACAGTGAGGCTAACAACTCGTTGTAGCTAAAATTAGCCAGGCTGTTCAACTGCCATCCTTTTCTTAATCACAAGAATGGTGGACCAGGACCAGCATTACGGAATAAGATGGTACCAAGTGTGTCTCGTATACTACATACGACTGTAGCCTACATTGGATCGTCCAGCCAAATCTTTTGGTCCGGGAGACATCAGGAGACAAAATATATACAAGCCATTAAACACAACGTGTTGTGTGTATGTATACATCCTAACAGTGCAAGTTTTGGTGTTTTGGAGGATTAGCCATACGTATATTGCATGTACATGTAGGGACTACCGTACTGTATAGGATTGTTATATATGCTGCCTTTTAGCACAGGGTTTCTGCAGCTGGCGCAAGAGAAGATAAGGCCCCCCCTTGGCCCTTGCAACAAGAAAATAATACTCCACCAGTCGCAACGGCCTATCAGAGTTTTTCCATTAATAAATTTAATTTCTTGTCTTGTTATTATTTGTTCGAATGTTCAGTCAGCCATTTCTGTTATCGTCTAAACCAACCATTGTTTTAAATAGGGAACTATATCAAATAGTTGTGACCCTTTAAATCAGTTACAATATGGCTATAATAGGCTATAACCGGCTATTAGCGTACTATCGTACATAAGTACTCCTTCCGTCTTAAAATAAATGATTCAAAAATGACTTAATTTTCCACGAATTTTAGTATAAAATTAAACTATTTTTGAATCACTTATTTTGGGACGGAGGAGGAATTATTTAGTAGTATCCTCCTCACAAAGCTATGATGAGGCCATAGCGGCTATTTAAAAACATTGAAGGGAAATTCTATTTAAAAGCGCCGCATGATGGACATTCCGTGCAGCGGCTTGCATCCTTTCTTCTCATGCATGCATGCATGCAATGATGTCATGAGATTCGTTTTAAATCATCGGAATTCAAAAACTTTTATCTCTTAAACCGTTAATTCGATCGATGATTCGTTTTCGCCGTTGACTTTGTTTCGATGAGATCTTCAAAACTAGATCCCATGTCGATATGTTTTGGCAACTTTTTTTTTGCTCGTACTTACCACATTTGCTGTACTTGTCATATTAGTAAGTACTTACTTGTCTGATAAAAAATAACTTAATCGCCAAATTTTTTGGAAACTGCGTATAAATATGACATCTAGACATAATCAAAATGGCAAGCACAAACAATTTTTTAGGCGATTACCCGCAAAAATATGAGAACTCAACATATTTAAAATCGGTGACCATAAAAAATCTTTTTTGATCATCGTTTATAAATATGATAACTCGACATAGTTAAACTAACCAACACACAGAATAGTTTTTTTTGGCAAAGTTGTATGTAAATATGACAAGTTTGCATACTTGAATTGCAAACACAACCTATGACAATGCTTTTATATCATATATAATAAAAACTGTTACATGGTTTTGTAGAAAAAACATTAAAAGTGTCAATTAAGTTATTTTTTCAAGCAAGTAAGTGGTTAATAATATGGCAAGTGGGGTCAAAAAATGTGACAAGTATGGATGAAAAAAAATAGTTGACGGAACATGTCGACATGGGATCTAGTTTCGAAGAACTCGTCGAGAGAAAGTCAATGATGAAAGCGGATCATCGATTGAATTAACGATTTTGTAGATAAAACTTTTCAAATTTTAAAATCAAAAAGAATCTTGGTGACATCATTGCATGCATGTAGCAGCTTTCATTATACATAATGATATCATTGCACGCATGCATGCATGAGAGAGATATGTAATGGGTGATTAACATAAGGTTAATTTTTGCATTAAAATGTGATTAAGTGAGCCGCCGCACGGCAAGACGGAGCTGCGGCGCCGCTCCCTAGCGTTGTCCAACATTGAAACCAATCAAATCTTCCTTTGCCGAAAGTTCTTATGAGAATTTCTTTTCTTTTAATATATAGGGTTCCAGGCTTCTAGCTAGTGCATAATTTGGAGGATCTAGGCAGAATGCCAGCTAGATAAATCTATCTCCATCTGCCGACACTACAGTGAGAGGGGGATTTTTATGATGACGGATGTCGTGTACTGATGTTGCATCCACGAGTGGTCGTCTCTCTCGCACCGGTTTCCAACAAAGACGTGCGGGAAAACGAAATCCAAATCCAGAAAACGAAAGAAAGCAAAGCGACTCAAATATCAGCTTCACTGTTCGGTTACCATGCAGCTGCGATAAGGACGCCAGATGGCCAGGTGAGTGCACGCCATACTGTCATCACGCTGCTCTAACCCTATTGATTAGTGTCGAGTGTTGACAAATGACGTAGCGAGAGAATCCAATCATGCCATCCCTCCCAGCTCCCGACCTGGAGTTCAGGCTGTTAAGTGACACTATTCTAAGGAGAATTGCTTTACAGCTTCCTGTGCGTAGGACAAGGCGGGTCAAGGACATAATAATCTGTATCAGCAAAACGCAAACGGCCAAAGCGGATGAAAACGCCACACGACCGACTTATAGTAGATATGACAGATAATAATAATACACCTTGGTTGATGGGCTCCTAACACTGTTGTTCCGCAAATGGCGACACCTTTTTCATGATTGAGAATGCACTTTTTTCCGTGATTTTTTTAGAAAGAAGGTTAAAAACCCCATGTCCGCATCAATTTCGATGCATACAGTCAGTTTTATTAACAAAAAATATACATCAAACCATCCAATGCCACCATTCACACATACAAACTTGATAATGTGGAGTGTACTTCCTATATCTAAAACCAATGTCATCGTTGATCCATCCATATAACGTATCGAAGCGTACAGTCGATGCAACAAATCTAAAGCGCACATCACATGCACACGTTTTAGAAGCCGCCATCATCATCGAACTGCTCGTCCATCTTCAGAAGAGAGATCTGCATCATCCTTTGCCAGTCGGTCCATCCGTTGACACCATCACGGTGCCTAACAACACCACCTTCCTTGTGAGCAAATTGCTGAGCACGCCGCGGTTGCTACCGGTACATTGCAGCACCATGCTGCGAAGTGCCACCGGTCGACACAGCTTGAAGTCTCTAAAAGATTTGTCGTACGTAGCACCTGCCGAACATACATGACACAACGTAGCACCTATCGACCAAGCATGACTTGACATCACCACCGAATCCCCGTACAAGACAGAGCCGCTCCACCTCCAGCCTCTGTCTTCCAGCACGGCTCCACAAATGATGCTCCCTACAGAGAAACGACACCACAATGTCGTCACCGTCCCATCTGAAAGACCAGATCCTAGGGTTTCCTCCGGAGGAGCACGAGTGGGTCGACAATAGTTACACAACGATGCCTTCATCAAGGTAACGGCGCAGAACGCCGTCATCGGCTCGGTTTTCACCAGCAACTATGTCTCCCCGACTCGTAGCCGGGACTAGGTGACAGATATCGAGATCCGACCACCTAGCCTCAGGTTGGCCATCTCGATGGAGGAGATGACTGCCAGATCCGTCGCCACATGGAGCAGGGCACACGGGCCAACCACTGACCGGAGGCCACACCCACATGCAACCGGCCCTCCACAGTTTACAACTTTCCAGTGCCGAAACAGTAGACGCAGGATTCAGCGGAGAAAATAGCACGAAGAGTTGCAATATCAGAACATCTCCAACTGCGCTGAAATTTTGAGGGAAGAAGTTTCCGAACAGATCACGAAGACTAGCCAAAGGAAGGCCGGAGGGGGCCACAGGTCACCCACGCGACCTGCTAGCGCGGGCCACCCCTAGGCCACGCAGGAGGCCGCCTGGGTGGTGGGTCCCGCCTCCGGTGCTCTCCTTTGTCCTATATGTTCCTCTTGACCTAAAAGTTACGGGGACAGAAGAGTTTTCGCAGTTCCGCCGCCGCTCCGCGGTGGTAACCTACACAGAAGAAAAGACCTTTTTGGCGGGCAGATTCCGCCGGGGAGAATTCCTCCCGGGAGGGGAGATCGTCCTCATCGTCATAACCATCATCACAGGCATCATCGATATCATCATCACCACCATCACCAACACCAGCACCATCTCCATCTTCATCCCATCTACTTCACCATTGCAATCGGAGTTGTACCTTGCACTATTCATCCCCTCTACTCTACCGGTGTTGATTACTCCTTTGTGGTGAATGCTATTGAGTTCTGTTGGAGGATTATTGTTATGACCAGATTGTTAATCATATTTTCATCACCTCTGATCATGATCTATTTTATGTCTTGTGAGTAGTTCCGTTAGTTCTTGAGGACATGGGAAAATTCTAGATGCTAGTAGTCATATGATGTTGAAGTAATATGTGTTGATTGATATTTAAGCTATGGTGTTATTTTTCTAGTGGGGTTATGTGAACGTCGACTACATAACACTTCGCCTTTTAAGTACCTAGGGGAATGCATCGTGTATAAAGAATGCTTATGATGGGTTGCCGGAGTGACAGAAACCTGAACCCTAGTTCGCATAATTTTGCCTGAGGGAGTATTGGATCGTGAAGCTTATTGCTATAGTTAAGCTTTGACTTCATTTCTCTCTTGTATTTGCGGATGCTTGCAAGAGGGATTAATCATAAGAGTGTACTTGTCTTAGCCTAGACGGTGCACTAGTTAAGATCCACCCACATAACACTTATCAATACAAACCATAGTACAAGGCAGAGTATAGCGAAAACACTTGACTATCTCTCCCGTGTGTCCTCAGGAACGCCTTAGTACTTATAAGTTTAGTCCCTCGGCTTATCCTCTGTGTTCAAAAGGATTGGGCCACTTGTTGCACCTCAGCGCCATTTACTTTACTTGCATTTATTTCCTTGTTGCTTATACTAGAAAACCCATAAAAAGTTACCTTTCAGTACTTGCAGTTATTCCTTGCTCAAGATCACTTGTCAATACCTTCTGCTCCTCGTTGGGTTCGACACTCTTACTTATCGAGAAGGCTACAATAGATCCCCTACACTTGTGGGTCATCAGTGGCGCGCTTGTGAGGGACCCTCTATCTTTGGCTTGTCGCGTTCGCAAAGCTTAGCAGATCTGTATGGTCGCCCTCGAGTCTTCTATCTTATCCGACGCAAGCAAGAAGTTCAGCAAAAGCTGGGCCCACGTGAGGGCATCCTCCGTGGTCTTGAGCATGGAACCACATGAGGCACGGGTGGCGCTTCTACTCCCAATTGGGCCAGGAGGGACGCTCCCCCAAACTATCATACGATGCACGCCCTCTTCTAGAGGTTGACGTTGGTCTTGGCCCTGCGCGCCCTCAGAATGACCCACACCGGTCTTGTCCGCACGTTGCTCGGGGTCGTTGCTCCACGGGGACTGGTCGTGAGTATCTTGTAAATGGTGTGGTGGAGGTCCAGCCATCGCCACCGTTATCGCAGCTGCTGCAGCACCGGTGTTGTCCTCTGTCGTCGCAAGCGGGCTTTGTGCCGCCAAAACAGCGGGGTCCAGGTTGTAGCTCGTGGAACTCTGCACGGTATTGTGGCTGCGCTCACCAGCATGGCACGTCAACGTCACCCGTAGGCGCGCCCTTGGCATTCTTGAGCGCCATGAGCGTTGGTGAAGATGTCGATGAAGGGACGCAAAATTTGACGAAGATTCGTGCAAGAGATTCCCCCTACCTAGCGCCCAATCTGTTGGGGGTACGAACAATGATCTTCGGGATCAATATGATCCCTTGTGGTTCATGCGGGGTCACGCATGCACAAAGTGCATCACCAAACACATGCACACTCGAAGGGTTTTAGATAGGTTCGGGCCGCTCGAAAGCTTAAAACCCTATGTCATGTGTTCTGGGATTATGTGTGTGTCCAAGTACATGAGCGTGGCATCCCAACAAGGATGCATGAGGAGCACAACTGCACGTGCCAATGGACCAAGAGTTGACCTTTCTAAAGGTAGCCATGGACCTCCTTTTATAGGGAAAGGGGCTACCACAGTGGCTAAAATGGTCTTTTGTTAGAGTGAACAGTGGCTACTATAGTTGCCAAAACTGCTCACACGAGATACAGTATTGTGTACGTAAGTGTGACGGATTAGGACATGCGCATTAAATGCTCCATGAGGTGTCACGCTGATACGTCTCCAATGTATTTATAATTTTTGATTGTTACATGCTGTTATATTATCATTCTTGGAATATTATCATTCTTGGATGTTTTATGATCATTTTATAGCAACTTTATATCATTTTTTGGGACTAACCTATTGACATAGTGCCTAGTGCCAGTTGCTATTTTTTTGCTTCGCAGAAAATCAATATCATATGAAGTCCAAATGCCATGAAACTTTATGGAGATTTGTTTTGGAGCAGAAGGAAACTTGGGAGCCAAGAAGGAGCACCAGAGGAGGCCCAGGCGGCCCACTAGACACCAGGGCGCGCCCTGGTGTTTAGTGGGCGCCTCCGGCGCCTCCTCCACCGACTTTGACTATAAATACCCCAATATTCGGAAAACCCTAGGGGAGACAACGATAATCGTTTGAGCCTCCGCAAGTTCCAGAATCCACGAAATCCAATCTAGAGCTTGTTCCGGAGAGGAAGACGATCACGGAGGGTTCATCATCCTCATTGGTGCTCCTCTCATGATGCGTGAGTAGTTCATATCAGACCTACGGGTCCGTAGGCAGTAGCTAGATGGCTTTCTCTCTCGCTTTGTTTCTCAATACAATGGTCTCTTGGAGATCCATATGATGTAACTCTTTCTTTTGTGGTGTGTTTGTTGGGATCCGATGAATTGTGAACTTATGATTAGATCTATGAAATCATACTCATGCTTGATTATTATAGCCTCATATTTCTTCTCCGTTATTTGGTTTATGTCTGGCCAACCCGATCTTTTATCTTGCAATGGGAAGAGGTGCTTTGTGATGGGTTTGATATTGCGGTGCTCAATCTTAGTGATAGAAAGACACATGACATGCATGTATTATTGCTATCAAGGATAAAATGATGGGATCTATTCCTACATGAATATATCTTGTCTACATCATGTCATCCTTCTTAAGACATTATTCCGTTTCTCCATAAACTCAATACACTTGATGCATGTTGTATAACGGTCGATTTATGGAGTAATAGAAGTAGATGTAGGCAGAAGTCGGTCTACTTGTCTTGGACATGATGCATATATACATGATCATAGTCTTGAATATCTTCATAATTATTTGCTCTTCTATCAATTGCCCAAAAACAATTTGTCTATCCACCGTTTGCTATTTTCTCGAGAGAAGCCACTAGTGAAATGTGACAGCCCGAGACCGACGTTCCAGAGGATTCCATTTTAATCCGGTGTCGCAGTGTGTTTTATTTTGTTTGTTGCATTCATCACGCATTATGCATCTTCTCCATCATCTCTGGTGTGATTGCTTACCTTGTTGTGTTCATTTGTTTCTCCCTCTTCTCCTAGCCACTCCTTGATCCTTACCTTTTCCCATTCTCAACTTATTTCAATCCATTGGAATCTTGGGTGTCATACCAACTTCGCTCGTTATCTCATTCGCAATGCCTTTGACATTCTTCCCATGATATCCCTTGCACTTTCTTATTTCCCTTTGCTTTCATTTACTTGAGCTGCAGATGTAAATGCTCAAATAAATGTTTCGGTTGAGCCCATAAATAATATCTATTGTATAGGGTTACCATCTAAATTCTCAGTCCATTTGGTCTTGGTTTGGTTATGGTTTAAATTTAGGCAAGTCTGATATAAATTTAAAACTTGTCCCAATTTATATTCTGTAAAAATCCCCAAACCAATTTTATTAAATCCTCCATATTTTTCTGGCTTCGGGAAAATATCTCTCTTGTTGGAATTCCAACTATATCCATTGTTTTGTTTCTTTGCAAGTTGCTATAAAAGAAAAAAAAACAAGAAAGAGAGGGGGAGAGAGAAGCCCAGCGTGCAGCCACCACGGCCCAAGGCCAACCGGGCTCCCCCCAACCCTATCGACAGGGAGAGCGTCGCTCGTCTCCCATCTCCCTTCCTCCCGACAGCGCCGTCTTCCTCCCCAATTCCCACGCGCGTGCAGCTCTCCCCAGCACCGCTTCCTCCCCCGTCTGTTCCCCTCTCCCTCTCCACCTCACTCGCGCCAAGGGAGGAGCTCCCCTGCCCGAGCCGTCCGTCGTCCCGCTCGCGGCCCGCGTCGGATGTTCTCCCCGCCGCGTGCTGCAGAGAGTCGCCGCCCGCAGCGCTGCTGCCGCTCGAACCCCTCGACCTCGCCTCCTCCCGCTGAGCTCTGCCCCGTGCTAGAGCACAGCGCCGCCACTGCGTCGCCCTGCTGCAAGGAGCCCGCCGCCGCCTCCCCTGACGAAGACGAGCACGCCATCGCCGCGCATGGCCGCTGGTCATGGCCGACCCGAGCGCCTCCTCTCTGTTCCCCTCGCCTCGAGCTGCTTGCTGCTGCCGCTTGCTGTTGCTTGCTGTCGCTGTTGCTTGTTGTCGCTGCTTGTTGTTGCTTGCTGCTGTTGCTTGCTGTCGCTGCTTGCTGTTGCCTGCTTGCTTACTGTTGCTTGCTTGCTGTTAGCCGCTCCTGTACTATGCCCGCCGCCATGACCCGCCGGTAGGACCTCGAGGTCGTCGCCTCCGTTGTTTCGGTGGCCCCTGCCCAAGTTCCACCGTGGCTCCCCACGTCAAGTTCTCTGCGTGAGACCAGTACCCCTCAGTTCGTCGAGATCGAATGCATGGACGGAAGCCTTGCTAGACCCGAACCTCTTCGACCGTCTTCAAGTTAGCGGGAACCACTACTTCCACCACGACTCGAATGGACATCGGACTCATCAAGTTCTTCGCCGAACAGTGTACGACTACCGACGACGAAGACCCGTTTAAAACTACTTCCACGACGTCCACGACGACCCATGTTCTCCTACACCGCTATGACTCGAACCGCTCCGATATGCACGCTTCGAAGGTATCCCGTTGGAACGATGTCGTGGACCGTATGCTTGTGATGAATGAATGAACCGTATGCTTGCGCCTATATATGTTGCCCATTGCATGTTGTTCCTCTTTTGTTGTGCCCCCGACACGTGCGAACCCGATAAACGGGATCACCCCATCTTTATTTGGCATGACACGCTCACGCTTCCAATTCGTTGGCACCGATATCTCGTTGAGTTATCTGGATAGGAACGTTGTCGTGGCATCATTTCTGTTTTGCCGCCATGGTTCCCTTTCGTTCGCCATGGTGACACATGCTTCTTTTCCTTCTTGCCAGTGTTGTTTGTAAACTTGCATGCATGTTACATTCATGGCATATTATCTTGCGTTGCATGTTTCTTATAACGTAGCGACTTTCAAAGTCCCATGTGTTAAGCGACTAGGATGACATGTAGAATCACCTGCTTCACCTCTTGCCATGTGAAACAACATTTAATATTGCCGTGTAAATAAACGGGAGGAACTAAACAATTAAATGTGGAGTTTCGTCGATATGCAACTCGTTGCATATCGAGCTTCACTTAATGTGTAGTGTTTGTGTGAGGTGAATTGCCATGCCATGCCTTGCATATTTGCTCTGTTCATGCATCATATTAGGTTGTGCTTCATGTCGTGCATTTGCGTGGTGAATATCTGTGTTGATGCTTGTTTCCGGTTTGCTCCGTCCCGATAGAGTTCTTCAAGCGTGTCGGAATGTGAGGATCCGTTCGACTACGTTGGTTCGCCGACTTCACGGAGTTATTCTTCTTCCAAGCGGGATCTCAGGCAAGATGACCATTTCTCCACATACCATTACTATCATTGCCATGCTAGTATTACCGTTTCAAACGATTATGTCTTGTTTCCTACCACATGTTAAATTTCAGCCTTCCAACATTGCCATGAAAGCCTACAACCTATTCTCAACCTAGCAAACCACTGATTGGCTATGTTACCGCTTGCTTATCCATGTGTTAGCGTTGCTAGATGCAGGTGCAGCTGCTTCCATGTGATAACATGGGTTCCTTGTTATATCACCATATTTATGCTATTTAATTTAATGGACCTATATATGTGGTAAAAGGTGGAAGACTCGGACTTTCTAGCCTGGTATTTTGTTCCACCTTTGCCCCCTTAGTTTCGGCTACCAGTGTTATGTTCCATAATTGAGCGCTGCTAACACGATCGGGGTTGTTATGGGGACCCCCTTGATAATTCGTTTTAGGTTAAAGCTGGTCTGGCAAGGCTCAACTTTGGTACTACATTTGCCTAATAACTAATGAACTGCATAGGGAGTAATTAACCCGAGGAATTTAATCAACCCCCGGGCCAGTGCTCCTCATGAGTGTTGGTCCCACCTGAGCGATGTCCGGCGCCCCCTGGTCACCCAGGGTTTAGCGATCCCGATGTCTAACTCATCCGTCGTGTCCTATGAACGAGATACACGGCTCCTATCGGGATTGTCGACACGTCAGGCGGCCTTGCTGGATTAGTTTTACCTTTGACGAGATATCTTGTGCATCGGGATTCCGGTGATGCTTTGGGTAATCTCAGAGTTGAGGTTTTCCACTAAGGAGTCTGACGAGATTGCGAGCTTCGTGATCGGGGATTTCTATGCGGCTTGTGGTAATTTGTGATGAACTATTTGGAGCACCCCTGCAGGGTTAAATCTTTTCGGAAAGCCGTGCCCGCGGTTATGTGGCAACGTGGAAACTTTGTTTAACACTGGTTCTAGATAATTTGAAGTTAACTTAATTAAAATATGCCAACTGAGTGCGTAACCGTGACTGTCTCTTTCGTGAGTTCCTTCTCCGATCAAGGACACGGTGGGGTTACGTCTGACGTAGGTAGGTGTTCGGGATCATTCATTTGATCGATCGTAGTTCACGTCCGCTATGCGTAGATCTTCCCCCTCTTATTTTCTTGTACTCGTAAGTTTAGCCACCAAATATATGCTTAGCCGTTGCTGCAACCTCACCACTTAGACTTGCCTCACCTATTAAGCTTTGCTAGTCTTGATACCTTTGGAAATGAGATTGTTGAGTCCCATGTGGCTCACAGATTACTACAACACCAGTTGAGGTACAGGTAAAGGGTACTTGACGCGAGCACGTTGATTGTTCATTTGGAGTTGCTTCTTCTTCTTCTTCATCGATCTAGGAAGGGTTCCAGGTCGGCAGCCTGGGATAGCAAGGATGGACGTCGTTCTTGTTTTCTCGTTTGTTTTCGTCCGTAGCCGGACCCTCCTCTTCTTCATGATGATTATGTATTGTACTGATGTGACTCTGATGTAGCTTGTGGCGAGTGTAAGCCAATTCTATATATCTCTTCTTTTCAGTACATGTACTTGTAACGATATCCATTCTTGCGAAACGACGAGATGTGCTTCTATCCCTGACGAGGCCCTCGTGCCAAATTGAGAATAGGGTCGCATCTTGGGCGTTACAAGTTGGTGTCAGAGCCGTACCGACCTAGGAGCCCCCTTGATTCATCATACTTGGCCGAGTCGAATCTAGTGAAAAACTGCTTTGAGTCTAGTTATATATCGGAGAGTAGGATTCTTTTTTTTCTCCTCTTCTATGCTCTGGTGAGGAATCTTGACGTAATAATTTATTCTACTCCTCTTCTCACTCAAATTTTTTTAGGATCACGCGGATATTTTTGGAATCTATATGATGCCGATGTGACGGAGTTCTGTCTTGGTGCCTCCTGTCTGACTTGATTTCTTCCGGGGAGTTGAGCTCCAGGGGATTCTTGAGCACATCGCTATCATTCAGATTTCTTAGTATCTCAGAAAAGGATGTTCGTAATTGCTTCAATACCAGTAGTGGCAAGATAACCCCGATGTCCCCAGTACTGGTGCAAATTGTTCGGGAGTACTGCCATACTTTGTATCGTTGTGACCACGAGGGTCTGTAGTAGATGAAGGTCCGAGATTCTGGTTATTTGTTGACGGATGTGATACATTGGACGCGTTAGTATAGGAGTTGTGTGAAATATTACTCCTTGTATCCGTGTACCAGATTGCATGACCAGATATTTCGGGAATTCTTAGGTGGGAATTCAAGTAGTTGCTTATAGGACAATCTTCCAACAAATGCATGATGTTAGGTTGGGGTTCCACATCTAGTGGATTCATTTGTGGACGGTCGACTTACAGCGGTTCTCGTTGTGTCTTAAAGAGTCCTTGTAGCTTGCTACGTCTTGGGGACGCTTCGTATGTCGTGTGCACTGCCTTGCACAGGATGGCTACTGTAAGGATCGAGCCCGTGCGATCCTGTCCACGAAAATATCGAACGGAAATCTCTCTCACGAGTTTGTTCTGGCTTGTTTCATAAGCCTCATTCCTTTGTTTTGTTGAATATGGTAATTCGAGTTGCTTCAATGTCAAGTGGTGATTTCAGATCTTTCCTAAGTAGTGTTCTCATATTTTTATGAGAGTGCTAATCCTTTTACCTTAATCAAATTGTCTTATCAATTCTTGTCAACCGGAGTCATCGTGTCAATTCTTTTCCAACCGGTGTGCTTCTCTTCAAGTGAACTCAATCCTCTCCAATTTTGCAAGATCATTCTCATTATATTCCGGAGTTCATCTCATCTGTCCCAAGTTGTCTTTGTTTTTCCCTGCCCTCCCACCCTTTTCTTTAGTGATTCAATTTTCATCCAAGAGTTTTCTTTTCATTGTGCTTCCACTGTCTGTTCTTTTCTCTCTTACCCGGTGATTCATTGTGAAGATTCTCAGGAGATTCGTGTCATATTTGTTCATTCTTGTCATCTTTACCGGTGAATTTAATTCAGTTGTCCATGTTCAACATATCCTTTTCATCCTTGTAATTCTTTCCTTGTTGGAAATTCTTATCAACCTATCTTGTTATTCATTTCTCTCTAGTCTATCCGGAGTGCTGAAGTGATAGTGGGCCCGGATTCCGACAAATGGCTCGAGGCCATGAAATCCGAGAGAGGATCTGATACGTCTCCATCGTATCTAGTTTTCCAAACTCTTTTGCCCTTGTTTTGGACTCTAATTTGCATGATTTGAATGGAACTAACCCGGACTGACGCTGTTTTCAGCAGAATTGCCATGGTGTTGTTTTTGTGCAGAAATAAAAGTTCTCGGAATGTCCTGAAAATTTATGGAGATTTTTCTGGAACAAAAGAAAAATACCTGCGCAAAGATCCACCGGAGGGGGCGTGCCAGTGGGCCACAAGCCCACAGGCCGCAGCCACCCCCTATGGCCGTGCCGTGAGGGATTGTGGGGCCCACGTGGCACCACCGCCCCCAAACTCAGCTCTATATCTTCCGTTTCGCTTGGAAAAAAATCAGAGAGAAGGTTTCATCGCGTTCTGCGATACGGAGGCGCCACCACATCCAGTTCTTCATCTGGAGGGCAGATCTGGAGTCCGTTTCGGGCTCCGGAGAGTGGAAGTCGTCGCCATCGTCATCATCAATCTTTCTCCATCGACAATTCCATGATGCTCTTCATCGTTCGTGAGTAATCTCATCATAGGCTTGCTGGACGGTGATGAGTTGGATGAGATCTATCATGTAATCGAGTTAGTTCTTGACGGGGATTGATCCCTAGTATCCACTATGTTCTAGATTGATGTTGCTACTACTTCGCTATGCTTAATGCTTGTCACTAGGGCCCGAGTGCCATGATTTCAGATCTAAACCTATTATGTTGTCGCCAATATATGTGTGTTTTAGATCCTATCTTGCAAGTTGTAGTCACCTACTATGTGTTATGACCCGGCAACCCCGGAGTGACAATAGCCGGAACCACTCCCGGAGATGACCATAGTATGAGGAGTTCATGTATTCACCGCGTGTTAATGCGTTGGTCCGGTTCTTTATTAAAAGGAGAATCTTAATATCCCGTAGTTTCCATTAGGGCCCCGCTGCCATGGGAGGGATGGACAATAGATGTCATGCAAGTTCTTTTCCCTAAGCACGTATGACTACATACGGAATACATGCCTACATTAGATTGACGAATGGGAGCTAGTTACATATCTCTCCGTGTTATAGCTATTACATGATGAATCACATCCGTCATACTCATCCATCACCGATCCACTGCGTACGAGTCTTTTACTACTGATTCTCGCTACGTTACTTTGTCTAGGCTTGTCCCTTGCTACAAAAGGGATTGGGCTACTTTGCTGCTACTGTTGCTATTGCTGTTACTTTGTTGTTGCTGCTACTGCTGTTCCTTGCTACCCCGCTGTTACTTGTTGCAAGACTTTGTTGGAGCCGTAGGCGGGGAAGCATTCTTCTCAAGAATAATCCCCCGTCAACGTGCTGGCGCCATTGATACAACAGTTAGGAATAGTTTGCCGTCAACAGATTGTTTCTGGCACCGTTGCTATCATACTACCTTGCTACTGATACTTTGCTTGGAGACACTAATCTTTCAAGTGTGGTTGAATCTGACACATTCAGCTGCTAATACTTGAGAATATTCTTTCGCTTCTCGTCTTGGCGAATCAACAAATTTGGGTCGAATACTCTACCCTCGAAAACTGCTGCGATCCCATACTCTTGTGGGACATCAAGGCTTTTTTCTGGCGCTGTTGCCGGGGAGGCACATCTATATTCTCTGAGTCACTTGGGATTGACGTATGCTGATCACTATGAGGAATCCGAAAGATCCAAGAACTAAAATCCTTCCTTCCACTACGAGGAGAGGTAAGGAACTGCCATCTAGCTCTACACTTGATTCACCTTCAGTTTTGAGTAAGCGTGCGACTTCGCCTCCTGCTAGAAATCTTGATATGTCGCATGTGCTTGATGATGCTACTTATGCTTCCCATGATGCTTATGATGCTATGCTTTCTACTGTGCCTGATGATGCTATGCTTGATACTATGCCTGATGATGCTATGCTTGATACTATGCATGATGATGCTATGCCTGATACTGCTTTGCCACTTGGTGCATTCCTTGATGCACAAATTGCTAGAGTTGTTGCTAGATGTGATGATACTTCTAAAACTGCTGATACTATTGAAGTAGAACCTGCTACTATGCCTGAATTGCATGTTATGCCTGATACGCGCTATGTTATGGAGGGAGAGATAGCTGAGGACTTTCTTGCGTGTAAGGATAGCTATGATGTTGAGAAACTTCTGCGCAAGTGGAAAGAAAAATCTCTGAACGCTAGGATAAAATACGACCCGAAGTTTGCCACTTCGGCTATCTGTCGACCCTGGGTTAATCACTCTGGTCGAATCTGATCCTTTTCACGGTTATGAGTCTGAAACGGTTGTAGCCCATCTTACCAAACTGCACGATATAGCCACCCTATTCACTAGTGAGGAAAAGATCCGTCACTACTACATGCTCAAGCTGTTTCCTTTCTCGCTAAAGGATGATGCTAAGACCTGGTTCACTTCTCTTGCTCCTGGTTGTGTGCGTAGCCCCCAGGATATGGTCTACTACTTCTCTGAAAAATATTTCCCTGCCCATAAGAAGCAAGCTGCCTTGCAGGAAATATACAACTTTGCTCAAGCTGAAGAAGAGAGTCTCCCACAAGCTTGGTGGAGGCTTATCCAGCTACTGAATGCTTTGCCTGATCACCCTCTTGAGAAGAATGAAATACTTGATATCTTCTATAATGGACTTATCGATGCTTCTAAAGACCACCTAGATAGTTGTGTCGGTAGTGTTTTTAGGGAACGGACCGTAGCACAAGCTGAAATTCTATTGAATAACATCTTGTGCAATGAGAATGCTTGGACTATTCCCGAACCACCTCCTAAGCCAACTCCAAAGAAAAGAGGTATTCTATTCCTCAGTCCTGAAGATATGCAAGAAGCCAAGAAATCTATGCGAGAGAAAGGCATTAAATCTGAAGATGTCAAAAATCTACCACCTATCGAAGAGATCCATGGTCTCGATAACCCGATACAGCTAGTAAAAGTAAATTATCTGCGTAGGTTTGATGAGAGTGATATTCCTTTCGATAAACCTGCTAGCTTATGCCTGGATGAATTTGATAACTTTGTTGCCAAACAACAGAGTTTCAACGATTATGTTAGCAGACAATTGGAAAAGTATGCTCGTATGCTTAGTCATTTAAGTGCTTGTGTGGACAGAAATGTCAATGATCTTAAGCTCTTGAGTAAACATGCCTCTATGGTTACTACTCAGGTAGAACAAGTACCTAAAGCTCAGAATGACTTGCTCAACGAGTTGAATGACAATTCTGTCAGAGTCGTTACTAGAGGCGGTAGAATGACCCAGGAACCTCTGTATCCTCAGGGTCATCCGAAGAGAGTTGAACAAGAGTCTCAAGGAGTTAGCACTGATGCACCTAGTCATCCTAGAAAGAAGAAGAAAGATGATAGGGACCTGCACGCTAGCAACCCTGTTGCTGCTACACCTGAGAGTCCAAACGATGCCTCTGTCTGTGATGCTGAGACACAATCTGGTGATGAACATGAGCCTAATGATGATATCAATGGTGATGTTCATCTTGATGCTCAACCTAGCAATGAAATGGATGTGGAGATTGAACCAGTTGATCTTGATAACCCACATCCTAAGAATAAGAGATACGATAAGAATGAATTCGCTGCTAGGAAGCATGGTAAAGAAAGGGAGCCATGGGTCCAGAAACCTATGCCCTTTCCTCCCAAACCATCCAAGAAAAAGGATGATGAGGATTTTGAGCGCTTCGTTGAGATGATGAGACCTGTCTTTCTGCAAATGCATTTGACAGATATGCTCAAAATGTCTCCCTATGCCAAGTACATGAAAGATACTGTGACTAATAAGAGGAGGATACCTGATCTTGAGATCTCTGCCATGCTTGCCAATTATACCTTCAAGGGTGGAACTCCTAAGAAACTTGGTGATCCCGGTGTGTCCACTATACCTTGCTCCATTAAAGGTAACTATGTTAGAACTGCTTTATGCGACCTTGAAGCCGGTGTTAGTGTTATGCCTCTCTCTCTCTCTTTATCGTAGACTTGAACTGGATATGTTCACACCCACTGAAATCTCTCTCCAAATGGCCGACAAATCAACTGATTTCCCTATCGGCATTTGCGAGGATGTGCCTGTTATGGTTGCTAACACCACTATCTTAACAGACTTTGTTATCTTGGATATTCCCAAGGACGATGCCATGGCTGTCATCCTCGGAAGACCCTTTTTAAACACCACAGGGGCTGTTATAGATTGCAACAAAGGCAATGTCACTTTCCATGTCAATGGTAATGAGCATACGGTGCACTTTCCGAAGAAACAATATCGAGTACATTGCATCAATGTTATCGAAAAAACTTCATCGGTTCTTATTGGGAGCTTTGAATGCCCTATTCCTCGTGTCAAGATGAAGTATGATTTGCTTGTTGGGGAGATACACATCCCCATTGAGGTGACTTAGTGACTATTCGGAAATTCTCCGTTCTCTTTTGCGATTCGAGAAAGTTTTGTCGAGGGGATTTGATCAACCCCATTGACGGATTTCTTTCGATGACCATGAGATGGATGAATCGAGGAGTCACAAACCTCTGTTCCAAGCTTTCACTTTAGGTTGCTTAGAAGAAAAACGATAGGTTTAGTTTAGTTTTCCCTGTTTTCTGTTTTATCGTCTGGTAGAAAAGTACCCCGAAAATAAAAGTTCTCCGAACGTTGTGAAAATCTAGTATGATTTTTTCTGGAATATTTGAAAAATACTGGGACAAAGAGTCTGTCTGGGGCCCACACCAGTGGGCCACAAGCCCTAGGGGCACGGGCACCCCCTTGGCCGCGCCACCCAGGCTTGTGGGGCTCACAGGCACCCCCTCCACTAATTCTTGCTCTCATCTGGTTCTCCTACCTCCAGAAAAAATCGTTTCATAGCTCAAACCCGTGTTCTTGCTCCTCTTGCTGGGATTTTCGATCTCTTTGCTCAAATCACCGTTCTCCGAACTGTTTTGGGGAAATTACTCCTTGGTAAGTGACTCCTCCATTGGTCCAATTAGTTTTTGCTCTAGTGCCTTATACTCCGCGTATTTTTGCTGCCTTGGTGACCATGTTCTTGAGCTTTGCATGCTGATTCTAGCTGGTCCCAAGTAGTTTTGATGCGTAATATGGTCTCTAGGCACTTGTGGGAGTAGTTTCTACAAGTTTAGTGAACCTTGTTCACCTTTCTTTTGGGTCACTGAAAATTTCAGAAAAGGAAGATGTTCAGGAGAAACTTTCATGGTGGTTCCTCAAGCAAGAGAGGTCCCCGTCTTTCGATTCGGGAGCCTGATCCTTACCAACCAAGGGACGCGCAGGTACAACCATGTGAATGGCCTTCTGATGAATTTATGATTGAGGCAGGTTTCAAAGATGAGTTTGATGCATTTGTTCGGAACATCAGACTCGAAGAATTCATCTCCGATAAATGTGAACAGTATGTTGCTCTCACTGCCTCTTTTGTTCGTAGGTTCAAATTTTCAGCTGGCCGTGAGCCGTAGGTACTGTTTGATCTCTATGATAAATCGTATACCATGGATTTAGAGGATTTCAGTAGAATTTGCAAAATACCTATTTGGGGTAACCTCAATGATCCTCCTAAATCTTCGGTTAGAGATTTTTGCGCTGGTATTACAGTTGGAGAAACTAGAGATATTACACATAATACCATCGGGAGTATTCATTTTCCTGCCTTGCATTACTTTGCCCTCTTCATAGGCAGATGTATTAATGGCAAGATTGAGCATTGTCATCTCTGCGCACCCGACCTTAGTATCCTTAAGAGCGCAGTGACAGGTGACAAAAGCTTCAACATGGGAGCTATTATAGCAAGGAGGCTGAATAAGAATGCAATAGAAGGGGACTTCTTTGGTGGTATCTATGCCCCTCGCATAGCAAATTTTCTTGGAGTACCCATCCACGAAGGAGATCCCTCGCTCCATACAACTTTCCTTGACCGCGTCGCTATGACACGCTACCAGTTCCTTGAGAGGGATGATGAATCCCTCCTATACCGATTGCTATTTAACCGGCAGCGTGTTTTCCATATTACCCTTCCTGCTCCTGCCTTCTTTGACTTTCAGGTAAAACAGAGATATTACATAACCAGAGGAGAGGCAGGGGAGTATGAGAGGGAGGCAAAGGTTGCTCGTCTCCGTGAGGCAGCTATTCAGGCAGTGGCAGCAGCGCTCGCGTATAACCCCGATTATGATTTTGGGTTTCGCTAGGACCATCCTTGGGAGTAGACCAAGTTAGGCCAAAAGCCTAAGCTTGGGGCAGTAAGTGTTCTCACCGACTTGCATTCTTGCTTATGCTTTCACTTTGTTAGCCGGTGTTCACACTTTGCCACTGTATCATCCATGTTAGTTTATTTTCTTTTTCTTGTTTTCTTTTTGTGTGTCTGTCTAGTTTCAAAAAACCAAAAATATTTTCTTTTTCTTCTTTTGCTTCTTGGTAGCTTTCCCGTGTGGATAGTTTTCTTTTTCTTTGGGTCAAGGTAGAAGATATTGGTTACAATGTTTAGTGGCTCTTGCATGAATACCTGTTTAGCTTTCAAAGAGCCATATTACTTTGTCTTCTCCTTTGTGTTTGCCTGCAGATTCCAGCTTTAGTCCAATGCACGAGCACGCTTATTATTGTTCACATCGTTCGGTCGTGTAAGTGAAAGGCAATAATGATGATATATGATGAAGTGACTAAGCCTGGAAAAGCTGGTATGAACTCGATCTATTTTGTTTTTGTAAATATGACTAGCTCATCATGCCTGATTCAGCTTTGTTGTGAGAGAAACATGTTTGCAATGACAACTTAGAGATCATAGTTGCTTATGCCATGCTTATTTAGCTAGGAGCTTATAATGGTTTGTCTTGGATGCCCACATGAATGTTGAGATGACTATGATGTAGTATGATAAGATGGTATCCTCCTTTGAATGTTTCAAGTCGCTTGACTTGGCGCATGCTCACGCATGTAGTTGAAACAAAATCAACATAGCATGTATGATGTTCATGTCCATGGTGATTTATGTCCTACTCATGCTTGCACTCAATGTTGGTTAATCTCAATGCATTTTGATGACTGTTGTCGCTCTCTAGTTGGTCGCTTCCCAGTCTTTTGCTAGCCTTCACTTGTACTAAGCGGGAATACTGCTTGTGCATCCACCTCCATCAACCAAAAGTTGTGCCTTATGAGTCCACCATACCTACCTATGTGCGGTATCTACCTGTCGTTCCAAGTAAATTTGCATGTGCCACTCTCTTAACCTTCAAGGAATAATCTGTTTTGCATGCCGGACCCGCTCATGTGGTGATAGGGGGCTATTGGTATCTTCCATGCTAGGTGTGTTATCCTCGATATGTGTTTATTCACTATCATTCACGAGAAAGGGGCCGCTAATTGGAATTCCCAGTTCCATACTCAAATCGAAAAGATAATTGCAAACAAAAATCCCCTAGGATTTATGTTGGTATGGACGGTACCCGAGGATTTGGCTAGCCGTGGAGTGTGATTGATTGGTGGTGGGGGAGTCAAAACTTTACTTTTCTGTTTGGGAACCGCCTATAGCATGTGTAGCGTGGAAGATGTTGAGGACTCTTAGTCATTGCGTTGACAATGAAAGCATGCCACCCAAAATTATAATCTTTGTTTTCAAAGCTTGAGCTCTGGCACCTCTGCAAATCAATGCTTCCCTCTGCGAAGGGCCTGTCTATTTATGTTCCAGTTGAGTCATCCTCCTCTTACGAAAGCACCTATGTCATTTTTATGCTTTTCTATTAACTGTGTTGAGTATGACTATGACTGGATCTTCATTGCTTTGAATTACAATGTTTAGTAAGCCCTTGGTCTTTGAAGTTGCTCTACATTTATGTTTTGCTGTCTCAGAAAGAGCTAGCGAGATACCATCTATTTGTACTGCTTCATGTTGTTTTGATCGAAGTCTTGACGTTCGAGACTTATTATTATTTGCTCGCTAGTTGATTATTCCATTGATATGAGTTTAACGTGAGACCTAGACGTCATTTGCTTATGCGGTTTGATTGTGATTTTGCTGAAGTTCTGGTTGTGAGTTAGACATAGTTGCAACAACAAGATCAAACACAGTTCGTCAAAGTTTTACTTTTGTCTCTCTCAGTTTGTCAACTGAGTTGCTTGAGGACAAGCAAGGCTTTAAGCTTGGGGGAGTGATACGTCTCAAACGTATCTATAATTTTTGATGGTTTCATGTTGTTATCTTGTCATCTTTGGATGTTTTATGTACCTTTTATATCTTTTTGGGACTAACTTATTAATTCAGTGCCAAGTGCGAGTTCCTGTTTTTTCTGTGTTTTTGGCTCTTTTCAGATCTGATTTTGGAACGGAGTCCAAACGGAATAAAATCCCCGAAATAAATTTTTCCCGAACGGAAGAAGATCAAGGGGCTTGTGGGCCAAGCCAGGAGGGCTACAGGGAGCCCACAAGCCCCCTATCCACCACCAGGGGGCGGCGGATGGCAGGCTTGTGGCCTCCCTGGCGCACCCCTGACCTAGCTCCTTCGCCTATATATTCCCTAAAATACAGAAAAAAATCTAGGGATCCATGAAAATACTTTTCCGCCACCGGAAGCTTCCGTTTTCGCGAGATCTCATCTGGAGACCCTTCCCGGTGCCCTGCCGGAGGGGACTTTGGAGTTGGAGGGCTTCTACATCAACATCATCGCCCCTCCAATGACTCGTGAGTAGTTCACTTCAGACCTACGGGTCCGTAGTTAGTAGCTAGATGGCTTCTTCTCTCTCTTGGATCTTCAATACAAAGTTCTCCATGATCTTCATGGAGATCTATCCGATGTAATCCTCTTTGGCGGTGTGTTTGTCGAGATTTGATGAATTGTGGATTTGTGATCAGATTATCTATGATATATATTTGAGTCTTTGCTGATTTCTTATATGCATTATTTGATATCCTTGTAAGTCTCTCCGACTCTTGGGTTTTGTTTGGCCGACTAGATCTATGATTCTTGCAATGGGAGAAGTGCTTGGTTTTGGGTTCTTACCGTGTGGTGACCTTTCCCAGTGACAGTAGGGGCAGCAAGGCACACATCGTGTAGTTGCCATCAAGGGTAACAAGGTGGGATTTTTCGTAGATATGAGATTGTCCATCTACATCATGTCATCTTGCTTAATGCGTTACTCTGTTCTTTTGGACTTAATACACTAGATGCATGCTGGATAGCGGTCGACGTGTGGAGTAATAGTAGTAGATGCAGAAAGCATCGGTCTACTTGTTTTGGACGTGATGCATATAGATATAATCATTGCCATAGATGATGTCACGACTTTGCGCAGTTCGATCAATTGCTTGACAGTAATTTGTTCACCCACCGTCTACTTGCTTTCATGAGAGAAGCCACTAGTGAACACTACGGCCCCCGGGTCTATTCACACATACGTTTCCGCTTTCGCTTTTACTTTGCTTTGTTGCTTTGTTGCTTTCAGTTCTCACTTGGCGAATAATCTATAAGGGATTGAAAACCCCTTCATAGCGTTGGGAGAAAGCTTTTTGTGTTTGTGCAGGCACTTGAGATACTCCTTCACTGGATCGATACCTTGGTTCTCAAACTGAGGGAAATACTTACCACCGCTGCGCTACATCACCCTTTCCGCTTTGAGGGAACACCAACACAAGGCTCCAGGGCCACGGGGGAAATCCTTTGCATATTTGCCTAGGAAGTCCCTTAAGGCGTAGCCGTAGCAGAAGGATTCCTGGTGCCGACAGCATGTTTTTGGCGCCATTGGAAGGTCTTTTGTTGCAGTAGCAGAAGTATTTCTAGCGCTGTTGCCTGGGAAGGAGAGATCTATCCAAGTAGGTCTCACAAACTCATCTCTTGCATTTACTTTTTTGCCAGTGGCCTCTCGTTTTCCTCTCCCCCACTTCACATTTGCCGTTTTCTTTTGCCTTTCTCATTTGCCTTTTTCGTTTGCCTTTTTGATTCGCCCTTTTCTCTCGTTTGCCTTTCCGTTGCTTGTGTGTTATGTGCCTTCAATATGCTTGCATCTTCGCTTGCTGAAAATCTAGTGATATGGATCCTCATCCACTTGCTAATCTCTTTAAGAACCCACTTATGTGGAACCAATTGCTAGTGAATTGAGTGCACTTGACTATCTTTATGGAGTTTTGCTTGAGATGCGTGAATCTGAAAATCGTGATGAAGAAACTTATGAAGTGATTCACGAGGGCTCCTTGAATGAAAAGCATGATTGCAATGGTTTCACTATAAATCCTATTAGTGACAATCATGCTAAAAATATGCAAAACCCTAAGCTTGGGGATGCTAGTTTTGCTATGTCCCCCTACTTGTTGCAATAATCATGATTGGGGTGATGATCTTTCTTATGATCTTGAAAATTTGTTCAAGCCTCATGATGAATATGATATTTGCAATTTTATTGAAAGTGGGTTTGGAGACGTCATGACTTTAGTTAATGATAATCCCATTATTTTTGAAGAGCATCAACTTTGCATGCATGTGGATCATGAAAAGAATATCCTATGTTATAGTTACATTGTTGAATTCCAATATGATCCCACATGTAATTATTATGAGAGAGGAAAATATGGTGGTAGAAACTTTCATATCACAAAGTTACCTCTCGTTATATGGAGATTACTATTGTCTCTTTCTTCTTCCTTGCATATGGCAACTATTGGTTGTCTTGACAATCTATTTTCCTATAAAATGCCTATGCATAGGAAGTATGTTAGACTTAGATGTGATTTTCAAATGCTTTATGATGCTCCCGTTGTGCTTCAATTCTTGTCTTTTGTGTGAGCATCATTGAATTATCAATGCCTAGCTAAGGGCGTTAAACAAAATCGCTTGTTGGCAGGCAACCCAACGAATCTATCCTTTTTCTTTCTGTTTTGTGTTTTCCACGCTTTCATAATTCTGTTATGATTGTGTTTTTTGTGTTTCATTTTGCGTTTGTGCCAAGCAAAACCGTTATGATTAGTCTTGGGGATGATCGTTTGGTCATGCTGGAAAAGACAGAAACTTTCTGCTCACCAAAAGAATTTTCTTTTTTTCTGTAAGAGCTTTTGAGTTGTTTCTTTTTGCTGCTGATTGCTACGAAAATTCTTCAGACTGTCGTAATTGTTCAGAATTTTTTAAGTACCAGAAGTATCCGAAGTATACAGATTGCTACAGACTGGTCTGCTGTTAACAGATTCTGTTTTTGTTGTGTTGGTTGCTTATTTTGATGAAACTATGGATAGTATCGGGGGGTATTAGCCATGGAAGATTGAAGATACAGTAACCCAACATCAACATAAGTAGAATTTAAGTTTCCTATAGTACCTAAGGAAGTGGTGGTTTGCTTTCTTATACTAATGTTATCACGAGTTTCTGTTTAAGTTTCGTGTTGTGAAGTTTTCAAGTTTTGGGTGAAGTTCTTATGGACAAAGAGATAAAGAGTGGCAAGAGCTCAAGATTGGGGATGCCCAAGGCACCCCAAGAGATTCAAGGTTGCCGTAAAAGCCTAATCTTGGGGATGCCCCGGGAAGGCATCCCCTCTCTCGTCTTCAATCCATCGGTAACGTTACTTGGGGCTATATTTTTATTCACCACATGTTATGTGTTTTTGCTTGGAGCGTCTTGTATCATAGGAGTCTTTTATTTTTTTTGTTGTGTCACAATCATCCTTGCTGCACACCTAGAGAGAGAGACATGCACTCACCGTCATTTTGTCGAGCTTCACTTATATCCTTTGGTAGACAATTCAGCTCACATGTGCGTCACTTATATCTTTTGAGCTAGATACTTTTGCTCTATGTGCTTCACTTATATCTTTTAGATCACAGCGATGCGTGGCTTGGTAGTTGATCTATGCTTTGAAAGTAGTCTCAAAAGGGGTAGTTATCCAAAGGGATACGAAAACTTCCACCTTCATGTGCATTGAATAGTTAGAGAAGTTTGATTCCTCTCAATTAGTTTTGAGATATGGTTGAGGTAATATTGAAGTTATGCTAGTAAGGTGTTGTGGATCTAGAAATACTTGTGTTGAAGTTAGTGATTCCCATAGCATGCACGTATGGTGAACCGCTATGTGATGAAGTCTGAGCAAGATTAGTCCTTTGATTGTCATCCTTTGTGTGGCGGTCGGGATCGCGCGATGGTTTATACCTACCAACCCTTCCCCTAGGAGTATGCGTTGAATGATTTGTTTCGATTACTAATAAAACTTTTGCAACAAGTATATGAGTTCTTCATGACTAATGTTGAGTCCATGGTTTAGATGCACTTTTACCTTCCACCATCAGTATCTTCTTAGTGCCGTGCAACTTTCGCCGGTGCACAAAACCCACCATTAGCCTCCCTCAAAACAGCCACCATACCTACCTACTATGGATTTTTCAAAGTCATTCTGAGATATATTGCCATGCAACTACCACCATGACATGTGCCACCACTTCTACATTGTTATTGCATGATCGTAAGATATCTAGCATGATGTTTCCATTAATGTTTATGCCATGCTAGATCATTGTCACAGTACACTACCGAAGGCATTCCATATAGAGTCATCGTTGCTCTAAGTTTTGAGTTGTAAGTGTGATGATCATCATTGATGGAGCATTGTCCCATGTGAGGAAATAAAAGAGGCCAAAGATGCCCACCAAAAAAGAAAAAAGAAGAAGAGGCCAAAGAGTCCATCCAAAAAAATGACAGAAAACGAGAGAAGAGACAATGCTACCACCTTTCCACACTTGTGCATAGTAAGCACCACGATCTTCATGATTGAGAGTCTCTTGTTTTGTCAACACCATATAGCTAGTAGGAAATTTTCATTATATAACTTGGCTTGTATATTCCAATGATAGGCTTCCTCAAAATTGCCTTAGGTCTTCGTGAGCAAGCAAGTTGGATGCACACCCACTAGTTTTCTTTAAGAGCTTTCACATACTCTTAGCTCTAGTGCATCATTTGTATGGCAATCCCTACTCATTCACATTGATATCTATTGATGAGCATCTCCACAGCTCATTGATATGCCTAGTTAATGTGATCATCTTCTCCTTATTTTTTCTTGCAACCTCCACCACACTCCACACCACTTATAGTGCTAAAACCATGGCTCACGCTCATGTATTGCGTGAGAATTGAAAAGGTTTGAGAAAGTAAAGGTGTGAAACATTTACTTGGCCAATACCGGGGTTGTGCATGATTTAAATTCGTTGTGCAATGATGATAGAGCATAGCAATACTATATGCTTTTGTAGGGATAACTTTCTTTTGGCCTTATTATTTTGAAAGTTCATGATTACCTTGCTAGTTTGCTTGAATTATTATTGTTTCCATGTCAATAGCAAACTATTGTTTTGAATCTAATGGATCTCAACATTCACGTCACATAAGAGGAGTTACAAAGGACATCTATGCTAGGTAGCATGAAAGCATCAAAAATTCATTCTTTATCACTTCCCTACTCGAGGACGAGCAGGAGTTAAGCTTGGGGATGCTTGATACGTCTCAAACGTATCTATAATTTTTGATGGTTTCATGTAGTTATCTTGTCATCTTTGGATGTTTTATGTACCTTTTATATCTTTTTTGGGACTAACTTATTAATTCAGTGCCAAGTGTCAGTTCTTGTTTTTTCTGTGTTTTTGGCTCTTTTCAGATCTGATTTTGGAACGGAGTCCAAACGGAATAAAATCCCCGAAATAAATTTTTCCCGAACGGAACAAGATCACGGGGCTTGTGGGCCAAGCCAAGAGGGTTACAGGGAGCCCACAAGCCCCCTATCCGCCACCAGGGGGCGGCGGATGAGAGGCTTGTAGCCTCCGTGGCGCCCCCCTGACCTAGCTCCTTCGCCTATATATTCCCTAAAATACAGAAAAAAATCAAGGGATCCACGAAAATACTTTTCCACCGCCGCAAGCTTCCGTTTCCGCGAGATTTCATCTAGAGACCCTTCCCGGTGCCCTGCCGGAGGGGACTTTGGAGTTGGAGGGCTTCTACATCAACATCATCGCCCCTCCAATAACTCGTGAGTAGTTAACTTTAGACCTACGGGTCCGTAGTTAGTAGCTAGATGGCTTCTTCTCTCTCTTGGATCTTCAATACAAAGTTCTCCGTGATCTTCATGGAGATCTATCCGATGTAATCCTCTTTGGCGGTGTGTTTGTCGAGATCCGATGAATTGTGGATTTGTGATCATATTATCTATGATATATATTTGAATCTTTGCTGATTTCTTATATGCATGATTTGATATCCTTGTAAGTCTATCCGAGTCTTGGGTTTTGTTTGGCCAACTAGATCTATGATTCTTGTAATGGGAGAAGTGTTTGGTTTTGGGTTCTTACCGTGTGGTTACCTTACCCAGTGACAGTAGGGACAACAAGGCACACATCGTGTAGTTTCCATCAAGGGTAACAAGGTGGGATTTGTCGTAGATATGAGATTGTCCATCTACATCATGTCATCTTGCTTAAGGCATTACTCTGTTCTTTTGGACTTAATACACTAGATGCATGCTGGATAGCGGTCGACGTGTGGAGTAATAGTAGTAGATGCAGAAAGTATCGGTCTACTTGTTTTGGACGTGATGCCTATAGATATAATCATTGCCATAGATGACGTCACGACTTTGCGCGGTTCTATCAGTTGCTCGACAGTAATTTGTTCACCCACCGTCTACTTGCTTTCATGAGAGAAGCCACTAGTGAACACTACGGCCCCCGGGTCTATTCACACCTATCGTTTCCGTTTTCGCTTTTACTTTGCTTTGTTACTTTGTTTCTTTCAGTTCTCACTTGGCGAACAATCTATAAGGGATTGACAACCCCTTCATAGCGTTGGGAGCAAGATTTTTGTGTTTGTGCAGGCACTTGAGATACTCCTTCACTGGATCGATACCTTGGTTCTCAAAATGAGGGAAATACTTACCACTGCTGCGCTACATCACCCTTTCTGCTTCGAGGGAACACCAACGCAAGGCTCCAAGGCCATGGGGGAAATCCTTTGAATATTTGCCTAGGAAGTCCATTAAGGCATAGCCGTAGCAGAAGGATTCCTGGTGCCGTCAGCACGTTTCTGGCGCCATTGGAAGGTCTTTTGTTGCAGTAGCACGGAGTTGATACATCTCCGTCGTATCTACTTTTCCGAACTCTTTTGCCCTTGTTTTGGACTCTAATTTGCATGATTTGAATGGAACTAACCCGGACTAACGTTGTTTTCAGTAGAATTGCCATGGTGTTGTTTTCGTGCAGAAATAAAAGTTCTCAGAATGTATTGAAAATTTACGCAGATTTTTTCTGGAATAAAAGAAAAATACCTGCGCAAAGATCCACCGGAGGGGCGTGCCAATGGGCCACAAGCCCACAGGCCGCGGCCACCCCCTATGGCAGCATCGTGAGGGATTTTGGGGCCAACGTGGCACCACCGCCCCCAAACTCAGCTCTATATATTCCGTTTCGCCTAGAAAAAAAATCAGAGAGAAGGTTTCATCGCGTTTTGCAATACGGAGGCGCCGCCACATCCTGTTCTTCATCTAGAGGGCAGATCTGGAGTACGTTTCGGGCTCCGGAGAGGGGAAGTCGCCGCCATCGTCATTATCAACCTTTCTCCATCGACAATTCCATGATGCTCTTCATCGTTCGTGAGTAATCTCATCGTAGGCTTGCTGGACGGTGATGAGTTGGATGAGATCTATCATGTAATCGAGTTAGTTCTTGATAGGTATTGATCCCTAGTATCCACTATGTTCTAGATTGATGTTGCTACTACTTGGCTATGCTTAATGCTTGTCACTAGGGCCCGAGTGCCATGGTTTCAGGTCTAAACCTATTATGTTGTCAACAATATATGTGTGTTTTAGATCTTATCTTGCAAGTTGTAGTCACCTACTATGTGTTATGACCCGGCAACTGATACGTCTCAAACGTATCTATAATTTTTTATGGTTTCACGCTGTTATCTTGTCAACTTTGGATGTTTTATATACCTTTTATATCTTTTTGGGACTAACTTATTAATTCAGTGCCAAGTGCCAGTTCCTGTTTTTTCTCTATTTTTGACTCTTTTCAGATCTAATTTTGGAACGGAGTCCAAACGGAATAAAATCCCCGAAATAATTTTTTCTAGAACAGAAGAAGATGGGGGGACTTGAAGGCCAAGGCACGGGCCCACCGGGATCCCACAAGCCCTGTTGCCGCGGCCAGGGGGGCCCACGGCAACCAGGCTTGTGGCCTCCCTAGCGCTCCCCTGCCCAAGCTCTTTGGCCTATAAATTTCCTAAAAATCCAGAAAACATCAGGGCATCCACGAAAACACTTTTCCGCCGCCGCAAGCTTCCGTTTCCGCGAGATCTCATCTGGAGACCTTTCCCGGTGCCCTCCCGGAGGGGACTTTGGAGTTGGAGGGCTTCTACATCAACATCATCGCCTCTCCAATGACTCGTCACTAGTCCAATTCAGACCTACGGGTCCATAGTTAGTAGCTAGATGGCTTCTTCTCTCTCTTGGATCTTCAATACAAAGTTCTCCATGATCTTCATGGAGATCTATCCGATGTAATCCTCTTTGACAGTGTGTTTGTCGAGATCCGATGAATTGTGGATTTGTGATCAGATTATCTATGAATTATATTTGAGTCTTTGCTGATTTCTTACATGCATGATTTGATATCCTTGTAAGTATCTCCGAGTCTTGGGTTTTGTTTGGACAACTAGATCTATGATTCTTGCAATGGGAGAAGTGGTTTTGGGTTCATACTGTGCGGTGACCTTTCCCAGTGACAGAAGGGGCAAAAGGCACACATCGTGTTATTGCCATCAAGGGTAACAAGATGGGCTTTCGTCATAGATTTGAGATTGTCCATCTACATCATGTCATCTTGCTTAAGGTGTTACTCTGTTCTTTTGAACTTAATACACTACATGCATGCTGGATAGCGGTCGACGTGTGGAGTAATATTAGTAGATGCAGAAATTATCGGTCTACTTGTTTTGGACGTGATGCCTACAGATATAATCATTGCCATAGATAACGTCACGACTTTGCGCGGTTCTATCAATTGCTCGACAGTAATTCGTTCACCCACCGTCTACTTGCTTTCATGAGAGAAGCCACTAGTGAACACTACGCCCCCCCCCCGGGTCTATTCACAACTATCGTCTCCACTTTCACTTTTACTTTGCTTTGTTTGCTTTTTGCTTTCAGTTCTCACTTTGCAAACAATCTATAAGGGATTGACAACCCCTTCATAGCGTTGGGTGCATGCTCTTTGTGTTTGTGCAGGTACTTGTGACTTGACGCGATCCTCCCACTGGATCGATACCTTGGTTCTCAAACTGAGGGAAATACTTACCGCCGCTGTTCTACATCACCCTTTCCTCTTCAAGGGACACCAACGCAAGGCTCGAAGGCCGCGGGAAATCCTTCGGATATTTGCCAAGGAAGTCCCTATAGGCGTAGGCCGAAGCACAAGGATTCCTGGCGGCGTTGTCAGGGAAGGTCTGTTGTCGCGGTAGCAGAAGGATTTCTAGCGCCGTTGCCGGGGAGGATCGTTTGCCGAGGAGTATCAAGACAAGAATAATCTCCCGTCAACACGCCTATTTCTGGCGCCGTTGCCGAGGAGGAGAGATCAAGTCAAGATCTATCCAAGTAGGTCTCACAAACTCATCTCTTGCATTTACCTTTTTTTGCCAGTTGCCTCTCGTTTTCCTCTCCCCCACTTCACATTTGCCGTTTTCATTTGCCTTTCTCCCTTGCCATTTTCATTTGCCTTTTTGCCTTTCTCCTTTGCCGTTTTCTTTTGCCTTTTGCCGTTTTCCTTTGCCAGTTTTCTTGCTTGCTTGTGTTCTTGTTGGTTTGTTGAAGTCATCATGGCTGAAAACACCAAACTTTGCGACTTCTCGAGTACCAATAATAATGATTTTATTAGTACTCCGATTGCTCCCGCCACTAGTGCGGAATCATATGAAATCAACGCTGCCTTCCTGAATCTTGTTATGAAAGAGCAATTCTCTGGCCTTCCTAGTGAAGATGTCGCATCCCATCTCAATACCTTCATTGAGCTTTGCGATATGCAAAAGAAAAGCGATGTGGATAATGACGTGATTAAGTTGAAGCTTTTTCCTTTCTCGTTGCGAGATTGCGCAAAAACTTGGTTTTCTTGTTTGCCTAAAAATAGTATCGATTCTTGGGATAAGTGCAAAGAGGCTTACATATCCAAGTACTTTCCGTCGGCTAAGATTATCTCTCTGTGTAATGATATCATGAATTTCAAGCAACTTGATCATGAACACGTTGCACAATCTTGGGAGAGGATGAAGTTAATGATTAGAAATTGTCCCGCTCATGGCTTGAGTTTGTGGATGATTATACGAATCTTTTACGCTGGTTTGAATTTTGCTTCTCGCAATATCTTGGACTCCGCCTCAGGTGGAACGTTCATGGAAATCACATTAGGAGACGCTACAAAACTCCTAGACAATATCATGACCAACTACTCTTAGTGGCACACTGAAAGGTCACCTGCTAGCAAAAAGGTACACGCTATAGAACAAATTAACTCGCTTAGTGCTAAGATGGACGAGTTGATGAATTTGGTTGCTAGTAGAAATGCTCCTTTAGATCCTAATGACATGCCACTATCTTACTTGATTGAGAGTAGCAGCGCTAGTTTGGACGTTAATTTTGTTGGTAGGAACAATTTTGGCAACAACAATGCTTTTAGAGGAAACTATGTTCCTAGGCCTTTTCCTAGTAACTCCTCTAACAATTATGGCAATTCCTACAACAACACTTATGGAAATCACAACAAATTACCCTCTGATTTAGAGAGTAATATCAAAGAGTTCATCAACTCTCAAAAGATTTTCAATGCGTCCATAGAGGAAAAACTACTCAAAATAGACGATTTGGCTAAGAGCGTTGATAGGATGTCTTGTGATATTGATGCTTTGAAAGTTAGATGTGCTCCTCCCAAGGTTAACTTGCATGAAACTTTAAAAGCTATGCGTGTCTCCATGAATGGGAGCAAAGAAAGAACCGCCCAAATTTGCGCTAGGCATGAATGGTTTAAAAGGGTGCGTTCTAGTGATGCAAATCACGGAGATCTTAAAGTGCTTGGTGTGACTCCTCTTGAATCTTTGTTTTCGCGTGTCAAACCTATTGATGAAGGGGCTGGATATGAATCCACTTTAGTTGAAAAACGCCCCAATGATTCGGAGTCCACCTATCTTGATGATAAAGGTGTGGAGAGTGGAGTAGAAGAAATCAAAATATTGGGTAGTAATGAAACTCCCACTTTGGATTTCAAGGAATTCAATTATGATAGTTGCTCCTTGTTCGAATGCATTTCCTTGATGCAATCCATTGCAAACTCTCCACATGCTTATAGCCAAAGCAAAGCCTTTACCGCACATATCGTAGATGCTACGATGAAATCTCTTGAAGAGAAACTCGAATTAGAAGTCTCTATACCTAGAAAACTTCGTGATGAGTGGGAATCTACTATCAAAATCAAAATCAAAAACTATGAATGCAATGCTTTGTGTGATTTGGGTGCTAGTGTTTCCGCGATTCCAAAGTCTTTATGTGATATTCTTGGTTTTCATGAGATTGAAGAGTGTTCTCTTAATTTGCATCTTGCGGATTCTACTGTCAAGAAACCCATGGGAAGGATCGATGATGTTCTTATTGTTGCAAATAAGAACTATGTACCCGTGGATTTCATTGTACTTGACATAGATTGCAATCCTTCATGTCCCATTATTCTTGGTAGACCTTTCCTAAGGACTATTGGTGCTATCATCGATATGAAGGAAGGGAATATTAGATTTCAATTTCCTCTAAAGAAGGGCATGGAGCACTTTCCTAGAAAAAAAATAAGATTGACTTATGAATCTATGATGAGGGCTACTTATGGGTTGAGCACCAAAGATGACTATACGTGATTCTATCACCTTATGCCTAGCTAAGGGCGTTAAACAATAACGCTTGTTGGGAGGCAACCCAACGAATATATCATTTTTCTTTCTGTTTTGTGTTTTCCAAACTTTCATAATTCTGTTATGATTGTGTTTTTTTTGTTTATTTTGCGTTTGTGCCAAGTAAAACCGTTATGATTAGTCTTGGGGATGATCGTTTGGTCATGCTGCAAAAGACAGAAACTTTCTGCTCACGAAAAGAATTTTCATTTTTTTTCTGTAAGAGATTTTGAGTTGATTATTTTCGCTTCTGATTTCTACGCAAATTCTTCAGACTGCCGTAATTGTTCATAATTTTTGAAGTACCAGAAGTATATGAAGTGTATAGATTGCTACAAACTGGTCTGCTGTTAACAGATTCTATTTTTGTTGAGTTGGTTGCTTATTTTGATGAAACTATGGATAGTATCGGGGGTATTAGCCATGGAAGATTGAAAATACAGTAACCCAACAACAACATAAGTAGAATTTAAGTTTGCTACAGTACCTAAGGAAGTGGTGGTTTGCTTTCTTATACTAATGTTAACACGAGTTTCTGTTTAGGTTTCGTGTTGTGAAGTTTTCAAGTTTTGGGTGAAATTTTATGGACAAAAAGATAAAGAGTGGCAAGAGCTCAAGCTTGGGGATGCCCAAGGCACCCCAAGTTGATTCAAGGATGCCGTAAAAGCCTGAGCTTGGGGATGCCCCGGGAAGGCATCCCCTCTTTCGTCTTCAATCCATCGGTAACGTTACTTGGGGCTATATTTTTATTCACCACATGTTATGTGTTTTTCTTAGAGCGTCTTGTATCGTAGGAGTATTTTATTTTTGTTGTGTCACAATCTTCCTTGCTGCACACCTAGAGAGAGAGACATGCACTCACCGTGATTTTGTCGAGCTTCACTTATATCCTTTGGTTAGACAATTCAGCTCACATGTGCTTCACTTATATCTTTTGACCTAGTTGATTTTTCTCTATGTGCTTCACTTATATCTTTTAGAGCACGGAAGCGCATGGCTTGGTAGTTGATCTATGCTATGATAGTAGTCTCAAAAGGGGTAGTTATCCAAAGGGATATGAAAACTTCCACCTTCATGTGCATTGAGTAGTTGGAGAAGTTTGATTCATCTCAATTTGTTTTGAGTTGTGGTTGTGGTAATATTGAAGTTATACTAGCAAGGTGTTGTGGATCTAGAAATACTTGTGTTGAAGTTAGTGATTCCCGTAGCATGCACGTATGGTGAACCGCTATGTGATGAAGTCTGAGCATGATTAGTCTATTGATTGTCATCCTTTGTGTGGTGGTCGGGATCGCGCGATGGTTTATACCTACCAACCCATCCGCTAGGAGTATGCCTTGAATGCTTTGTTTCGATTACTACTAAAACTTTTGCAACAAGTATGTGAGTTCTTCATGACTAATGTTGAGTCCATGGTTTAGATGCACTTTCACCTTCCACCATCACTATCTTCTTTAGCGCCGTGCAACTTTCGCCGGTGCACAAAACCCACCATTAGCCTCCCTCAAAACAGCCACCATACCTACCTACTATGCCTTTTCAAAGCCATTCTGAGATATATTGCCATGCGACTACCACCATGACATGTGCCACCACTTCTACATTGCCATTGCATGATCATAAGATATCTAGCATGATGTTTCCATTGATGTCTATGCCATGCTAGATCATTGTCACGGTACACTACCGAAGGCATTCCATATAAGAGTCATCATTACTCTAAGTTTTGAGTTGTAAGTGTGATGATCATCGTTGATGGAGCATTGTCCCATCTGAGGAAATAAAAGAGGCCAAAGATGCCCACCAAAAAAGAGAGGCCAAAGAGCCCACCAAAAAATAAGAGAAAAAGAGAGAAGGGACAACGCTACTATGTCCTTTCCACACTTGTGCTTGTTGAGCACCATGATCTTCATGATTGAGAGTCTCTCATTTTGTCACCACCATATAGCTAGTGGGAAATTTTCATTATATAACTTGGCTTGTATATTCCAAAGATAGGCTTCCTCAAATTTGCCTTAGGTCTTCGTGAGCAAGCAAGTTGGATGCACACCCACTAGTTTTCATTAAGAGCTTTCACATACTTTTAGCTCTAGTGCATCATTTGTATGGCAATCCCTACCCATTCACGTTGATATCTATTGATGAGCATCTCCATAGCTCATTGATATGCCTAGTCAATAGGACTATCTTCTCCTAGTTTGTCTTGCAACCTCCACCACACTCCACTCCACTTATAGTGCTAAAACCATGGCTCATGCTCATGTATTGCGTGAGAGTTGAAAAAGTTTGAGAAAGTAAAGGTGTGAAAACAATTACTTGGCCAATACCGAGGTTGTGCATGATTGAAATTCGTTCTGCAAGGATGATAGAGCATAGCTAGACTATATGATTTTGTAGGGATAACTTTCTTTTGGCCTAGTTGTTTTGAAAGTTCATGATTACCTTGCTAGTTTGCTTGAAGTATTATTGTCTCCACATCAATAGCAAACTATTGTTTTGAATCTAATGGATCTGAACACTCACGTCACATAAGAGGAGTTACAAAGGACATCTATGCTAGGTAGCATGAAAGCATCAAAAATTCATTCTTTATCACTTCCCTACTCGAGGACGAGCAGGAGTTAAGCTTGGGGATGCTTGATACGTCTCAAACGTATCTATAATTTTTTATGGTTTCACGCTGTTATCTTGTCAACTTTGGATGTTTTATATACCTTTTATAACTTTTTTGGGACTAACTTATTAATTCAGTGCCAAGTGCGAGTTCTTGTTTTTTCTGTGTTTTTGACTCTTTTCGGATCAGATTTTGGAACGGAGTCCAAACAAAATAAAATCCCCGAAATAAATTTTGCCAGAACAGAAGAAGATAGTGGGACTTGACGGCCAAGGCAGTGGGCCCACAGGGAGCCCACAAGCCCTGTTGTCGTGGCCAAGGGGGGGCCCGTGGCAACCAGGCTTGTGGCCTCCCTGGCGCTCCCCTGCCCTAGCTCTTTGGCGTATAAATTCCCTAAAAATCCAGAAAAAATCAGGGCATCCACGAAAACACTTTTCCGCCGCCGCAAGCTTCTGTTTCCGCGAGATCTCATCTGGAGACCCTTCCCGGTGCCCTGCCGGAGGGGACTTTGGAGTTGGAGGGCTTCTACATCAACATCATTGCCTCTCCAATGACTCGTGAGTAGTCCACTTCAGACCTACGAGTCCATAGTTAATAGCTAGATGGCTTCTTCTCTCTCTTGGATCTTCAATACAAAGTTCTCCATGATCTTCATGGAGATCTATCCGATGTAATCCTCTTCATGGAGATCCGATGAATTGTGGATTTGTGATCAGATTATCTATGAATTATATTTGAGTCTTTGCTGATTTCTTATATGCATGATTTGATATCCTTGTAAGTCTCTCCAAGTCTTGGGTTTTGTTTGGCCAACTAGATCTATGATTCTTGGAAAGGGAGAAGTGCTTGGTTTTGGGTTCATACCGTACGGTGACCTTTCCCAATGACAGAAGGGGCAGCAAGGCACACATCGTGTTGTTGCCATCAAGGGTAACAAGATGGGCTTTCATCATAGATTTCAGATTGTCCATCTACATCATGTCATCTTGCTTAAGGTGTTACTCTGTTCTTTTGAACTTAATACACTAGATGCATGCTGGATAGCGGTCGACGTGTGGAGTAATAGTAGTAGATGCAGAAAGTATCGGTCTACTTGTTTTGGACGTGATGCCTACAGATATAATCATTGCCATAGATAATGTCACGACTTTGCGCGGTTCTATCAATTGCTCGACAGTAATTCGTTCACCCACCGTCTACTTGCTTTCATGAGAGAAGCCACTAGTGAACACTACGGCCTCCGGGTCTATTCACAACTATCGTCTCCACTTTCACTTTTACTTTTCTTTGTTTACTTTTTGCTTTCAGTTCTCACTTTGCAAACAATTTGTTAGGAATTGACAACCCCTTCATAGCGTTGGGTGCAAGCTCTTTGTGTTTGTGCAGGTACTTGTGACTTAACGCGATCCTCCCACTGGATCGATACCTTGGTTCTCAAACTGAGGGAAATACTTACCGCCGCTCTGCTACATCACCCTTTCCTCTTCAAGGGAACACCAACGCAAGGCTCCAAGGCCGCGGGGAAATCCTTTGCATATTTTCCAAGGAAGTCCCTATAGGCGTAGCCCGAAGCAGAAGGATTCCTGGCGCCGTTGCCAGGGAAGGTATGTTGGCGCAGTAGCAGCAACCCCGGAGTGACAATAGCCGGAACCACTTCCGGAGATGACCATAGTATGAGGAGTTCATGTATTCACCGCGTGTTAATGCGTTGGTCCGGTTCTTTACTAAAAGGAGAACCTTTATATCCCGTAGCTTCCAATAGTGCCCCGCTGCCACCGGAGGGATGGACAATAGATGTCATGCAAGTTCTTTTCCCTAAGCACGTATGACTACATACGGAATACATGCTTACATTAGATTGATGAACGGGAGCTAGTTACATATCTCTCCGTGTTATAGCTGTTACATGATGAATCACATCCGTCATACTCATCCATCACCGATCCACTGCCTACGAGTCTTTTACTACTAGTTCTCACTACATTACTTTGTCTAGGCTTGTCCCTTGCTACAAAAGGGATTGGGCCACTTTGTTGCTACTGTTGCTATTGTTGTTACTTTGCTTCTGCTGCTACTGCTGTTCCTTGCTACTCCCATGTTACTTGTTGCAAGACTTTGTTGGAGCCGTAGCCGGGGAAGCACTCTTCTCAAGAATAACCCCCCGTCAACGTGCTGGCGCCATTGATACAACAGTTAGGAATAGTCTGCCGTCAACAGATTGTTTCTGGCACCGTTGCTATCATACTACCTTGCTACTGATACTTTGCTTGCAGACACTAATTTTTCAGGTGTGGTTGAATCTGACACATTCAGCTGCTAATACTTGAGAATATTCTTTCGCTTCCCATCTTGGCAAATCAACAAATTTGGGTCGAATACTCTACCCTCGAAAACTGCTGCGATCCCATACGCTTATGGGACATCAGGGTGCTAACCTCATCTAGTTTTCATTTGTACCGGTGCAGTATCTATCCTTCTAAGCAACCTTTTCAACGGTGGTTTCTTTGAGTGGTCCCATAAGCCACAGGTTCTTTCCCAGGATCTTTCCTGGCTCTTTAATCTTTTCCCGGAGATCTCTAATGATTTCAACTATGACATAAGTATAAATTTCATCAGTCATATCCCTTCTCCAAGGCCTATTAGATTTAATTCTCATATTTGGCTCAACCTTTCATTCTAATTTATTCCGGAGTGTCTCATTAATTCTTGGTGGTGTTCTCCTCTTCATTCTCAGCTTGGAAGTCTAAAGGAGTGTTTCTCTCAAATCTTGGTCCATTCTCTTGGAGATTCATCATTTCAGCTTTGTGCCATCATCTTAATTGTTGTCAATCATGAGTATCCCTTTCGTGCTATCCGGAGCTTCTCTGAGTTGTTTTCATTCTCGATCCTCCGAAGGCCATCATTTTAGAAGATTCTTCGTTCTCAACTTTCAGCTTTCATCCTCAATTCTTCTCAATTGTTGTCTCTTCGTTTGTCTCTCAATTATTCCGACGCCTTGTTCAAAGTTTTCTCTCAGGTGGCTTATGATCTCTTCATTCTCATGTATCTCCATTAATTCGTGGTGTTCCCATTCAATTGGGAATTCTTACCGGTGCTTCCTTCAATTATGCCTCAAGTGGTGCTTATCTCTCTGTCTCTTTAAGATTCTTTCAAGAGGAATAAGTGCTACGCTAAATCCATTGCTTGTCATCAATTAAACTTGATGACGGATAAGCATAACATAATTCTTATTCCTGTTTCATAGTGATTTCAATCTTTCTTCCAGAGTGCCTCATGATATCAACTCTTTATCTCAGGTGCTTCATCTTTCCTTTTCGGAGGTCAAGTTTTTCTCAAGTTTCTCTTCGCGAAATTCCATCTAATTCTTTGCAAGGCCATCATCTTATTCCTTTTAACCTTTAATTATTTTTCTATCATATTTTCGTTCTGGAGTCTCTCAAGTGGTTCTTCATGGTGGTTTGTTTAGGATTTAATTCTTTCTCAAAGTGTTCTTCAAGATTCCTGATGGAGTACTTCAAGTATTCTTTCTCTTGCATTTCCAATGCGGTTGTTCTTCCTTCATCCTTTGAGGTGGTATTATAGCATTCTTGTTAGTGTAGGAGCCTCGAAGAGTTTTCCTTTCAAGAGTGAGATAATTAAATCCACCAATTCTATGATCATGAGATATTTTCAACTCATGGTTTCTTCCTTGAGTTATCTTGGTTTAGGTTTCACCTAAAGCTTTTCCTTAGGATTGTGGCTATTATGGTGTTTATCATTGATCCAGGTTCTCAAGGTATCCTCTTGGCGTAAGAAGTTTTGCTTATCATGTTTCCCGAAACGATCCTTGTTTCTGTTAGTGGTTGGATGTCACTTCATTAGTTTGAAAAGGTTTCCATAAGCCCACTACTATCTTGTTCTTTTCGTTGTTGTTTTTCCAACAAGTCCGTTCAATTCTTCTTGCAAGGATGATTGCCAAGTTCATTTGTGATGATAGTTGTCATTCTTTTCTTCATTCTCTTACTCCGTATGAGTTAGTTCCTATTCTATTGTTCCGGTGGCATTGTGATATTGCTCTTTTGGGTCTAGCATCTTGTTATGTCAAGATCATGGTGTTCCCTTGTTCTATTTAGTTGTTTTTTATGAATCCTGTCTTATTCTCCCGCCTTATCGATTTTTTTGTCCCATTTTCCTACTGAAGTGCTGCCGAAATTTTCGTGAATTCTTTCTTATTTCTCATATCATTCCTCATATTTTGCAACCTTCAAGGATTTTTGGTTTCACTCATTTGTCAAAGAAGCGACTAAGTTTTACCTCTTGCTTTCTCATCCTCTTCCCCTTTCATTCTTGGATCTCGGGTCGAGATCCTCTTGTAGTGTAGGAGAGTTGTGACAGCCCGAGACCGACGTTCCAGAAGATTCCCTTTTAATCTGTTGTCGCAGTGTGTTTTATTTTGTTTGTTGCATTCATCACGCATTATGCATCTTCTCCATCATATCTGGTGTGATTGCTTCCCTTGTTGTGTTCATTTTTTCCCCTCTTCTCCTAGCCAGTCCTTGATCCTTACCTTTTCCCATTCTCAACTTATTTCAATCCATTGGAATCTTGGGTGTCATACCAACTTCGCTCGTTATCTCATTCGCAATGCCTTTGACATTCTTCCCATGATATCCCTTGCACTTTCTTATTTCCCTTTGCTTTCATTTATTTGAGCTGCAAATGTAAATGCTCAAATAAATGTCTCGGTTGAGCCCATAAATAATATCTATTGTATAGGGTCACCATCTAAATTCTCAGTCCATTTGGTGTTAGTTTGGTTATGGTTTAAATTTAGGCAAGTTTGATATAAATTCAAAACTTGTCCGAATTTATATTCTGTAAAAATCCCCAAACCAATTTTATTAAATCCTCCATATTTTTCTGGCTCCGGGAAAATATCTCTCTTGTTGGAATTCCAACTATATCCATTGTTTTCTTTCTTTGCAAGTTGCTGTAAAAGAAAAAAAAACAAGAAAGAGAGGGGGAGAGAGAAGCCCAGCCTACAGCCACTGCGGCCCAAGGCCAACCGGGCTCCCCCAACCCTAGAGACAGCGAGAGCGTCGCTCGTCTCCCATCTCCCTTCCTCCCGACTGCGTCGTCTTCCTCCCCCAATTCCCACGCGCGTGCAGCTCTCCCCAGCACCGCTTCCTCCCCCGTCCGTTCCCCTCTCCCTCTCCACCTCGCTCACGCCCAGGGAGGAGCTCCCCTGCCCGAGCCGTCCGTCGTCCCGCCCGCGGCCCGCGCTGGATGCTCGCCCCGCCGCCTGCTGCAGAGAGTCGCCGCCTGCAGCGCTACTGCCGCTCGAACCCCTCGACCTCGCCTCCTCCCGCTGAGCTTTGCCCTGCGCTGGAGCGCAGTGCCGCCACTGCGTCGCCCTGTTGCAAGGAGCCCGCCGCCGCCTCCCCTGACGAAGACGAGCACGCCATCGCCGCGCATGGCCGTTGGTCATGGCCGACCCGAGCGCCGCCTCTCTGTTCCCCTGGCCTCGAGCTGCTTGCTGGTGCCACTGATGCTTGCTTGCTACCGCTTGCTGATGCTTGTTGTCGCTGTTGCTTGCTGTCGCTGCTTGCTGTTGCTTGCTATTGTTAATTGCTGTTGTTGCTTATTGTCGCTGCTTGCTGTTGCCTGCTTGCTTGATGTTAGCCGTTGTTGTACCATGCCCGCCGCCATGACCCGTCGGTAGGACCTCGAGCTCGTCGCCTCCGTTGTTTCGGTAGCCCCTTCCCAAGTTCCACTGCGGCTCCCCACGTCAAGTTCTCTGCGTGAGACCAGTACCCCTCGGTTCGTCGAGATCGAATGCATGGACGAAAGCCTTGCTAGACCCGAACCTCTACGACCGTCTTCAACTTAGCGGGAACCACTACTTCCACCACGACTCGAATGGACATCAGACTCATCAAGTTCTTCGCCGAACAGTGTACAACTACCGACGCCGAAGACCCATGTACAACTACTTCCACGACGTCCACGACGACCCATGTTCTCCTACACCGCTATGACTCGAACCGCTCTGATATGCACGCTTCGAAGGTATCCTGTTGGAACGATGTCGTGGACCGAATGCTTGTGATGAATGAATGAACCGTATGCTTGCGCCTATATATGTTGCCCGTTGCACGTTGTCCCTCTTTTGTTGTGCCCCCGAGACGTGCGAACCCGATAAACGGGATCACCCCATCTTTATTTGGCATGACACGCTCACGCTTCCAATTCGTTGGCACCGATATCTCGTTGAGTTATCGGGATAGGAACGTTGTCGTGGCATCGTTTCCGTTTTGCCTCCATGGTTCCCTTTCGTTCGCCATGGCGACACATGCTTCTTTTTCTTCTTGCCAGTGTTGTTGTAAACTTGCATGCATGTCACATTCATGGCATATTATCTTGCGTTGCATGTTTCTTGTAACGTAACGACTTTCAAAGTCCCGTGTATTAAGCGACTAGGATGACATGTAGAATCACCTGCTTCACCTCTTGCCATGTGAAACAACATTTAATATTGTCGTGTAAATAAACGGGAGGAACTAAACAAATGAATGTGGAGTTTCGTCGATATGCAACTCGTTGCATATCGAGCTTCACTTAATGTGTAGTGTTTGTGTGAGGTGAATTGCCATGCCATGCCTTGCATATTTGCTCTGTTCATGCATCATATTAGGTTGTGCTTCATGTCGTGCATTTGTGTGGTGAATATCTGTGTTGATGCTTGTTTCCGGTTTGCTCCGTCCCGATAGAGTTCCGCAAGCGTGTCGAAATGTGAGGATCCGTTCGACTACGTTGGTTCGCCGACTTCACGGAGTTGTTCTTCTTCCAAGCGGGATCTCAGGCAAGATGACCATTTCCTGAGATACCATTACTATCATTGCCATGCTAGTATTACCGTTTCTATCGATTATGTCTCGTTGCCTACCACATGTTAAATTTCAGCCTTCCAACATTGCCATGAAAGCCTTCAACTTGTTCTCAACCTAGCAAACCACTGATTGGCTATGTTACCGCTTGCTTATCCATGTGTTAGCGTTGCTAGATGAAGGTGCAGTTGCTTCCATGTGATAACATGGGTTCCTTGTTATATCACCATATTTATGCTATTTAATTTAATGGACCTATATACTTGGTAAAAGGTGGAAGGCTCGGCCTTTCTAGCCTGGTGTTTGGTTCCACCTTTGCCCCCTTAGTTTCGGCTACCGGTGTTATGTTCCATAATTGAGCGCTCCTAACACGATCGGGGTTGTTATGGGGACCCCCTTGATAATTCATTTTAGGTTAAAGCTGGTCTGGCAAGGCCCAATTTTTGGTACTACATTTGCCTAATAACTAATGAACTGCATAGGGAGTAATTAACCTGAGGAATTTAATCAACCCCCGGGCCAGTGCTTCTCATGAGTGTTGGTCTCACCTGAGCGATGTCCTGAGAACGAGATACGCGGCTCCTATCGTGATCGTCGACACGTCGGGCGGCCTTGCTGGATTAATTTTACCTTTGACGAGATATCTTGTGCATCGGGATTCCGATGATGCTTTGGGTAATCTCAGAGTTGAGGTTTTCCACTAAGGAGTCCGACGAGATTGCGAGCTTCGTGATCGAGGATTTCTATGCGGCTTGTGGTTATTTGTGATGGACTAGTTAGAGCACCCCAGCTGGGTTAAATCTTTTCAGAAAGTCGTGCCCGCGGTTATGTGGCAACGTGGAAACTTTGTTTAACATTGGTTCTAGATAACTTGAAGTTAACTTAATTAAAATATGCCAACTGAGTGCGTAACCGTGACTGTCTCTTTCGTGAGTTCCTTCTTCGATCGAGGACACGGTGGAGTTATGTCTGACGTAGGTAGGTGTTCAGGATCATTTATTTGATCAACCGTAGTTCACGTCCCCTATGCGTAGATCTTCCCCCTCTTATTTTCTTGTACTCATAAGTTTAGCCACCAAATATATGCTTAGCCGCTGCTGCAACCTCACCACTTAAACTTGCCTCACCTATTAAGCTTTGCTAGTCTTGATACCTTTGGAAATGAGATTGCTGAGTCCCGTGTGGCTCACAGATTACTACAACACCAGTTGCAAGTACAGGTAAAGGTTACTTGACGGGAGCGCATTGATTGTTCATTTGGAGTTTCTTCTTCTTCTTCATCATCGATCTAGGATGGGTTCCAGGCCGGCAACCTGGGATAGCAAGGATGGACGTCGTTCTTCTTTTCTCGTTTGTTTTCGTCCATAGCCGGACCCTGCTCTTCTTCATGATGATTATGTATTGTACTGGTGTGACTCTGATGTAGCTTGTGGCGAGTGTAAGCCAATTCTATATATCTCTTCTTTTCAGTACGTGTACTTGTAACGATATCCATTCTTGTGAAACGTGTTGGAATTATGGCCTAGAGGCAATAATAAATATAGTTATTATTATAATTCCTGTATCAAGATAATCGTTTATTATCCATGCTATAATTGTATTGAATGAAGACTCATTTACATGTGTGGATACATAGACAAAACACCGTTCCTAGCAAGCCTCTAGTTGGCTAGCCAGTTGATCAAAGATAGTCAGTGTCTTCTGATTATGAACAAAGTGTTGTTGCTTGATAACTGGATCACGTCATTAGGAGAATCACGTGATGGACTAGACCCAAACTAATAGACGTAGCATGTTGATCGTGTCATTTTGTTGCTACTGTTTTCTGCGTGTCAAGTATTTATTCCTATGACCATGAGATCATATAACTCACTGACACCCGAGGAATGCTTTGTGTGTATCAAACGTCGCAACGTAACTGGGTGACTATAAAGATGCTCTACAGGTATCTTCGAAGGTGTTAGTTGAGTTAGTATGGATCAAGGCTGGGATTTGTCACTCCGTGTGACGGAGAGGTATCTCGGGGCCCACTCAGTAATACAACATCACACACAAGCCTTGCAAGCAATGCAACTTAGTTTAAGTTGCGGGATCTTGTATTACGGAACAAGTAAAGAGACTTGCCGGTGAACGAGATTGAAATAGGTATGCAGATACTGACGATCGAATCTCGGGCAAGTAACATACCGAAGGACAAAGGGAATGACATACGGGATTATATGAATCCTTGTCACTGAGGTTCAAACGATAAGATCTTCGTAGAATATGTAGGATCCAATATGGGCATCCAGGTCCCGCTATTGGATATTGACCGAGGAGTCTCTCGGGTCATGTCTACATAGTTCTTGAACCCGCAGGGTCTGCACACTTAAGGTTCGACGTTGTTTTATGCGTATTTGAGTTATATGGTTGGTTACCGAATGTTGTTCGGAGTCCCGGATGAGATCACGGACGTCACGAGGGTTTCCGGAATGGTTCGGAAACGAAGATTGATATATAGGATGACCTCATTTGATTACCAGAAGGTTTTCGGAGTTACCGAGAATGTACCGGGAATGACGAATGGGTTCCGGGAGTTCACCGGGGGGGGCAACCCACCCCGGGGAAGCCCATAGGCCATGAGGGTGGCGCATCAGCCCTTAGTGGGCTGGTGGGACAGCCCAAAAGGGCCCTATGCGCCATAGAAAGAAAAATCAAAGAGAAAGGAAAAAAAAGGGGAGGTGGGAAGGGAAGGAAGGACTCCCACCCACCAAACCAAGTCCAACTCGGTTTGGGGGGGGAGCCTCCCCCCTTGGACTCGGCCGACCCCCTTGGGGCTCCTTGAGCCCCAAGGCAAGGTCCCCTCCCTCCCACCTATATATACGGAGGTTTTGGGGATGATTTGAGACGAGTTTTCCACGGCAGCCCGACCACATACCTCCACGGTTTTTCCTCTAGATCGCTTTTCTGCGGAGCTCGGGCGGAGCCCTGCTGAGACAAGGTCACCACCAGCCTCCGGAGCGACGTCACGCTGCCGGAGAACTCTTCTACCTCTCCGTCTCTCTTGCTGGATCAAGAAGGCCGAGATCATCGTCGAGCTGTACGTGTGCTGAACGCGGAGGTGCCGTCCGTTCGGTACTAGATCGTGGGACTGATCGCGGGATTGTTCCCGGGGCGGATCGAGGGACATGAGGACATTCCACTACATCAACCGCGTTCACTAACGCTTCTGCTGTACGATCTACAAGGGTACGTAGATCACTCATCCCCTCTCGTAGATGGACATCACCATGATAGGTGTTCGTGCGCGTAGGAAATTTTTTGTTTCCCATGCGACGTTCCCCAACAGTGGCATCATGAGCTAGGTTCATGCGTAGATGTCTTCTCGAGTAGAACACAAAAGTTTTTGTGGGCGGTGATGTGCGTTTTGCTGCCCTCCTTAGTCTTTTCTTGATTCCGCGGTATTGTTGGATTGAAGCGGCTTGGACCGACATTACTCGTACGCTTACAAGAGACTGGTTTCATCATTACGAGTAACCCCGTTGCTCAAAGATGACTGGCAAGTGTCGGTTTCTCCAACTTTAGTTGAATCGGATTTGACCGAGGAGGTCCTTGGATGAGGTTAAATAGCAACTCATATATCTCCGTTGTGGTGTTTGCGTAAGTAAGATGCGATCCTACTAGATACCCATGGTCACCACGTAAAACATGCAACAACAAAATTAGAGGACGTCTAACTTGTTTTTGCAGGGTATGCTTGTGATGTGATATGGCCAACGATGTGATGTGATATATTGGATGTATGAGATGATCATGTTGTAATAGTAAATATCGACCTGCACGTCGATGGTACGGCAACCGGCAGGAGCCATAGGGTTGTCTTTATACTAACGTTTGTGCTTGCAGATGCGTTTACTATTTTGCTAGGATGTAGCGTTAGTAGTAATAGCATGAGTAGCACGACAACCCCGATGGCAACACGTTGATGGAGATCATGGTGTGGCGCCGGTGACAAGAAGGTCGTGCCGGTGCTTTGGTGATGGAGATCATGGTGTGGCGCCGGTGACAAGAAGGTCGTGCCGGTGCTTTGGTGATGGAGATCAAGAAGCACGTGATGATGGCCATATCATGTCACTTATGAATTCCATGTGATGTTAATCCTTTTATGCACCTTATTTTGCTTAGTACGACGGTAGCATTATGAGGTGATCTCTCACTAAAATTTCAAGACGAAATTGTGTTCTCCCCGACTGTGCACCGTTGCTACAGTTCGTCGTTTCGAGACACCACGTGATGATCGGGTGTGATAGACTCAACGTTCACATACAACGGGTGCAAAACAGTTGCGCACGCGGAACACTCGGGTTAAGCTTGACGAGCCTAGCATGTGCAGACATGTCCTCGGAACACATGAGACCGAAAGGTCGATCATGAATCATATAGATGATATGATTAGCATAGGGATGTTTACCACTGAAACTATACTCAACTCACGTGATGATCGGACTTGAGCTAGTGTAAGTGGATCATGTACCATTCAAATGACTAGAGAGATGTACTTTTTGAGTCGGAGTTTAGCGAATAATTTGATTAAGTTAAACTCTAATTACCTTGAACATAGTCTAAGTCCACTTTGAATATATTTGTGTTGTAGATCATGGCTCACGCTACAGTCATCCTGAATTTTAATACGTTCCTAGAGAAAGCTAAGTTGAAAGATGATGGAAGCAACTTTGTAGACTGGGCTCGTAATCTTAAGCTAATCCTACAAGCTGGGAAGAAGGATTATGTCCTTAATGCTGCGCTAGGAGATGAACCACCCGCTACAGCTGATCAGGATGTTAAGAACGCTTGGTTAGCACGTAAGGAGGACTACTCAATAGTTCAATGTGCAGTCTTGTATGGCTTAGAACCGGGACTTCAACGTCTCTTTTAGCGTCATGGAGCATTTGAGATGTTCCAGGAGTTGAAGTTTATCTTTCAGAAGAACGCCCGGATCGAGAGGTATGAGACCTCCTATAAATTCTATGCTTGCAAGATGGAGGAAAACTCGTCTGTCACTGAACATGTGCTCAAAATGTCTGGGTACTCAAACCGTCTAGCTGAGCTGGGGATTGAACTCCCGCAAGAGGCTATCACTGACAGAATCCTTCAATCACTGCCGCCAAGCTATAAAGGCTTTGTGTTGAACTACAACATGCAAGGGGTGAACAAGTCTCCCGGCGAGTTGTTTGCGATGCTGAAAGTCGCAGAGTCTGAACTCCGTAAAGAGCATCAAGTGTTGATGGTGAATAAGACCACTAGTTTCAAAAGAAACGGCAAAGGCAAAAAGGGTAATTCGAAGAAGAGCGGCAAGCCTGTTGCCAATCCGACGAAGAAACCCAAGGCTGGACCTAAGCCTGAAATGAAGTGTTACTATTGCAAGGGTATGGGTCATTGGAAGCGCAATTGCCCCAAGTATCTAGCAGATAAGAAGGCGGCCAAAGAAAAATCAGGTATATTTGATATACATGTTATTGATGTGTACTTAACCGGCTCTCGTAGTAGTGCCTGGGTATTCGATACCGGTTCTGTTGCTCATATTTGCAACTCGAAACAGGAACTGTGGAATAGACGAAGGTTGGCAAAAGATGAAGTGACGATGCGCGTAGGAAATGGTTCCAAGGTTGATGCAATCGCCGTCGGCACAGTTTCACTTCAGTTACCATCAGGATTGGTGATGAACTTAAATCATTGTTATTTAGTGCCTGCGTTGAGCATGAACATTATATCTCGATCTTGTTTATTGCGAGACGGTTACTCTTTTAAGTCAGAGAATAATGGTTGTTCTATTTCTATGAGTAACATCTTTTATGGTCATGCACCTAATGTGAGAGGATTGTTCATATTGAATCTTGATAGCAGTACGCATATACATAACATTGAGACCAAAAGAGTTAGAGTTAACAATGATAGCACCATATTTTTGTGGCACTGCCGCTTAGGTCATATTGGTGTAAAGCGCATGAAGAAACTCCATGTTGATGGACTTTTGGAGTCACTTGACTTTGATTCACTTGACACGTGCGAACCGTGCCTCATGGGCAAGATGACTAAGACTCCGTTCTCCGGAAAAATGGAGCGTGCAAGTGACTTGTTGGAAATCATACATACCGATGTGTGTGGTCCGATGAGCGTGGAGGCACGCGGCAGATATCGTTATTTTCTCACCTTCACTGACGATTTGAGTAGATATGGTTATGTCTACTTAATGAAACACAAGTCTGAAACATTTGAAAAGTTCAAGCAATTTCAGAGTGAAGTGGAAAATCATCGTAACAAGAAGATCAAGTTCCTACGGTCTGATCGTGGGGGTGAATATCTGAGTTTCGAGTTTGGTACTCACTTAAGACAATATGGAATTGTTTCACAGTTAACACCGCCTGGAACACCACAGCGTAATGGTGTGTCCGAACATCGTAATCGTACTCTATTAGAGATGGTGCGATCTATGACGTCTCTTACTGATTTGCCGTTATCGTTTTGGGGTTATGCATTAGAAACAGCTGCATTCACTTTAAATAGGGCACCATCAAAATCCGTTGAGACGACACCATAGAACTGTGGTATGGCAAAAGGCCAAAGTTGTCGTTTCTTAAAGTTTGGGGATGTGATGCTTATGTCAAAAAGCTTCAGCCTGAAAAGCTGGAACCCAAAGCGGAAAAGTGCGTCTTCATAGGTTACCCAAAAGAGACAGTTGGGTACACCTTCTATCTCAAATCCGAGGGCAAAGTGTTTGTTGCTAAAAGTGGAGCTTTTCTCGAGAAGGAGTTTCTCTCGAGAGAATTGAGTGGGAGGAAGATAGAACTTGATGAGGTTGTCGAACCTCTCATCCCTCTGGATGGTGGCGCAGGGCAAGGGGAAACCTCTGTAGTTGCGACGCCGGTTGAGGAGGAAGTTAATGATGATGATCATGAAACTCCAGTTCAAGTTTCTGTCGAACCACGCAGGTCGACGAGACCACGTGCTGCTCCAGAGTGGTACGGTAATCCCGTCTTATCAATCATGTTGTTAGACAACAATGAACCTGCAAATTATGAAGAAGCAATGGTGGGCCCAGATTCCAACAAATGGCTAGAAGCCATGAAGTCCGAGATAGGATCCATGTATGAGAACAAAGTGTGGACTTTGGAGGTACTACCTGAGGGCCGCAAGGCTATTCAGAACAAATGGATCTTTAAGAGGAAGATGGACGCTGACGGCAATGTGACCGTTTATAAAGCTCGACTTGTGGCAAAGGGTTTTTCACAAGTTCAAGGAGTTGACTACGATGAGACATTCTCACCCGTAGCGATGCTTAAGTCCGTCAGAATCATGTTAGCAATAGCTGCGTTTTTCGATTATGAAATCTGGCAGATGGATGTCAAAACGGCGTTCCTTAACGGTTTCCTTAAGGAAGAGTTGTATATGATACAACCCGAAGGTTTTGTCGATCCGAAGAATGCTAACAAGGTGTGCAAGCTCCAGCGATCTATTTATCGACTGGTGCAAGCATCTCGGAGTTGGAACAAACGCTTTGATGAGGTGATCAAAGCATTTGGGTTTATACAAGTGGTTGGAGAATCTTGTATTTACAAGAAAGTGAGTGGGACCTCTGTGGCGTTTCTAATATTATATGTGGATGACATATTGCTGATTGGAAACAACGTGGAGTTTTTAGAGAGCATAAAGGATTACTTGAATAAGAGTTTCTCTATGAAGGACCTAGGAGAAGCTGCTTACATTCTAGGCATTAAGATCTATAGGGATAGATCAAAACGCCTGATAGGACTTTCGCAAAGCACATACCTTGATAAAGTTTTGAAGAGGTTCAAAATGGAACAGTCCAAGAAAGGGTTCTTGCCAGTTTTACAAGGTGCGAGATTGAGTAAGACTCAGTGCCCAGCAACTGATAAAGATAGAGAGCATATGCGCTCCGTCCCCTATGCTTCAGCCATAGGTTCTATCATGCATGCAATGCTGTGCACTAGACCGGATGTTAGCCTGGCCATAAGTATGGCAGGTAGGTTCCAGAGTAATCCAGGAGTGGATCACTGGACAGCGGTCAAGAATATCCTGAAGTACCTGAAAAGGACTAAGGAGATGTCTCTCGTGTATGGAGGTGACGAAGAGCTCGCCGTAAAAGGTTACGTCGATGCAAGCTTTGACACAGATCCGGACGACTCTAAGTCGCAAACCGGATACGTATTTATTCTTAATGGGGGTGCGGTAAGCTGGTGCAGTTCCAAGCAAAGCGTCGTAGCAGATTCTACATGTGAAGCGGAGTACATGGCTGCCTCGGAGGCGGCTAAGGAGGGTGTCTGGATGAAGCAGTTCACGACGGATCTTGGAGTGGTGCCAAGCGCACTGAATCCAATAACCTTGTTCTGTGACAACACGGGTGCCATTGCCTTAGCAAAGGAACCACGGTTTCACAAAAGGACCAGACACATCAAACGACGCTTCAACCTCATCCGCGACTACGTCGAGGGAGAGGACGTAAATATATGCAAAGTGCACACGGATCTGAATGTAGCAGACCCGCTGACTAAACCTCTTCCACGGCCAAAGCATGATCAACACCAGAACTGTATGGGTGTTAGATTTATTACAATGTAATTCACATGATGATGTGAGGGCTAGATTATTGACTCTAGTGCAAGTGGGAGACTGTTGGAATTATGCCCTAGAGGCAATAATAAATATAGTTATTATTATAATTCCTGTATCAAGATAATCGTTTATTATCCATGCTATAATTGTATTGAATGAAGACTCATTTACATGTGTGGATACATAGACAAAACACCGTCCCTAGCAAGCCTCTAGTTGGCTAGCCAGTTGATCAAAGATAGTCAGTGTCTTCTGATTATGAACAAAGTGTTGTTGCTTGATAACTGGATCACGTCATTAGGAGAATCACGTGATGGACTAGACCCAAACTAATAGACGTAGCATGTTGATCGTGTCATTTTGTTGCTACTGTTTTCTGCGTGTCAAGTATTTATTCCTATGACCATGAGATCATATAACTCACTGACACCGGAGGAATGCTTTGTGTGTATCAAACGTCGCAACATAACTGGGTGACTACAAAGATGCTCTACAGGTATCTCCGAAGGTGTTAGTTGAGTTAGTATGGATCAAGACTGGGATTTGTCACTCCGTGTGACGGAGAGGTATCTCGGGGCCCACTCGGTAATACAACATCACACACAAGCCTTGCAAGCAATGTAACTTAGTTTAAGTTGCGGGATCTTGTATTACGGAACGAGTAAAGAGACTTGCCGGTGAACGAGATTGAAATAGGTATGCAGATACTGACGATCGAATCTCGGGCAAGTAACATACCGAAGGACAAAGGGAATGACATACGGGATTATATGAATCCTTGTCACTGAGGTTCAAACGATAAGATCTTCGTAGAATATGTAGAATCCAATATGGGCATCCAGGTCCCGCTATTGGATATTGACCGAGGAGTCTCTCGGGTCATGTCTACATAGTTCTCGAACCCGCAGGGTCTGCACACTTAAGGTTCGACGTTGTTTTATGCGTATTTGAGTTATATGGTTGGTTACCGAATGTTGTTCGGAGTCCCGGATGAGATCACAGACGTCACGAGGGTTTCCGTAATGGTCCGGAAACGAAGATTGATATATAGGATGACCTCATTTGATTACCGGAAGGTTTTCGGAGTTACCAGGAATGTACGGGGAATGACGAATGGGTTCCGGGAGTTCACCGGGGGGGCAACCCACCCCGAGGAAGCCCATAGGCCATGAGGGTGGCGCATCAGCCCTTAGTGGGCTGGTGGGACAGCCCAAAAGGGCCCTATGCGCCATAGAAAGAAAAATCAAAGAGAAAGGAAAAAAAGGGAGGTGGGAAGGGAAGGAAGGACTCCCACCCACCAAACCAAGTCCAACTCGGTTTGGGGGGGGAGCCTTCCCCCTTGGACTCGGTCGCAAGGTCCCCTCCCTCCCACCTATATATACGAAGGTTTTGGGGATGATTTGAGACGACTTTTCCACGGCAGCCCGACCACATACCTCCACGGTTTTTCCTCTAGATCCTGTTTCTACGGAGCTCGGGCGGAGCCCTGCTGAGACAAGGTCATCACCAACCTCCGGAGCGCCGTCGCGCTGCCGGAGAACTCTTCTACCTCTCCGTCTCTCTTGCTGGATCAAGAAGGCCGAGATCATCGTCGAGTTGTACGTGTGCTGAACGCGGAGGTGCCGTCCGTTCGGTACTAGATCGTGGGACTGATCGGGGGATTGTTCGCGGGGCGGATCGAGGGACGTGAGGACGTTCCACTACATCAACCGCGTTCACTAACGCTTCTGCTGTACGATCTACAAGGGTACGTAGATCACTCATCCCCTCTCGTAGATGGACATCACCATGATAGGTCTTCGTGCGCGTAGGAAATTTTTTGTTTCCCATGCGACGTTCCCCAACAAAACGACGAGATGCGCTTATATCCCTAACAAGGCCCTCGTGCCAAATTGAGGATAGGGTCGCATCTTGGGCGTTACGTGAAACCTACGGCCCCCGGGTCTACTTCACATCATCTACTTTGCATTCTCTACTTTGCTATTTGCGTTTCTATTTTATTTGGTCTTTTATTTCCAGATCTATATTATCAAAAAACCCAAAAAATACCTTGCAGCGTTTTATTTCCTATCACTTTTATTTGCATCTATCAATCCATCCTCACTTTACCCACGAGGGATTGACAACTCCTTCACACGTTGGGCTACGAGAATTTGCTATTTGTGTGCAGGTTCCGCTTACATAGTCTTGTGGATCTTCCTACTAGATTGATACCTTGGTTTCATAATCGAGGGAAATACTTGTCGTCGTTGTGCTACATCATCGTTTAAGCTTGGAGGAAAACCAATGCAATCAGCGAGGAGTCACACGTTTGCGACATCTTCCCGCAAGGATTGTCTCTCCTTTTGTATCGTTTGCTTAGCTACCTTTTATTGTCTTGCCATGCCACGGGACAGGTGTCATTAAAGCTGTGTCATGCCCCTGGTTGTTGTTAGGGGCCTCTCACAAGCTCCCGCCTACACGCCTGCCTTCTCGACACCTTGTTAATGTTGACAATCAGCCTCATGAGGTGGAGTGGCGGAGATGTGGAGGAATCTTGATAGGCGTGATGGCTGTCGGGTCTTCCCCTCCCCACCCCCTCCCAGGAAGATGGCTTCCCGGGGGCTTGGTCTTGTTGCTTGTGGTTGAGCTGTCTTTCAGTAGAGTGCTGCCGGGTGAGGAGGTCATTGCCATTTGTGCACAAGTCAGGGTACTCGGGTACCCGTTCACTAGTACACCCACAATGACCCATTCCATAAACATTCTCTCAAAAGTGCCATGTCCGTGGTTGCCCCAGAGTCCACCCCACCACCAATGACGACGAGCATTGTGTGACGGCGGTGGTTGCCGCCGTCCTCTATACATAGCCATCACGCCACGACCATCTGTATGTTATTTTGAAGAGAAACAGGAAAAAAATATATTTGAGGGTAAGGTATTTATACAACCTGCTAAAGCACCTCACCTACAAATTTCCCCAAAATTATATGAACACCTTGTAAAACCACTTTGACGTGGAGATTTTTTGGGGATTTGTTGGATGTGCTCTTAGAACTTTTATTTTATTTGTGTAAGTTAGTTTTCTGAGAAACTCTCTTGTATTTCTTGTTCAGACATTTCAAAAACTATTAAAAGATGGTAATGAGAAATCCCTATTGGCTCCCTAAAAAAGAACCATTTATGTCTCTTATCCATGTCTTCTCTACTATGCAAAAAAATACTGCTATGGTCAGACTTTATAACTAAATTTGCAAATATAATTTGTTCTTACCAAATTATAGTGAATACAAGTTTTCTCAAAGTTAAACTATGATAATTTTGACCAATTTTGTAGATTTGTTTAATCAAAATTTACAATACCATTAGATTCATTGTGAAATATATTTTCATATGATGTTTTTTGTAAATTATGTGCATATGATATATATTCTTTTTGTTTTGGTTTTGTGGGTAGCATATGATCTATATGCAGCACCAACAAAATATATGAATAATCTTGTATTGATCAATATATCAAATACGAACAATGTCTAAAACAATTAGATATGCAACAACATCAAAATAAAACCGCAAATAACATTATAATGCTTATATTTATTCTGTATTGCATTGCACACAATATAATATTGAATCTCTAACTCTCACAAAACAAAACACATAATTCTCCAGAGGGCTTAAAGATTATCTATGGGTTTTAGTGTCATTGACATATGGACCCCACATGTTAGATGGTTATGCCCAATCCATGAGTTTGTAGGTACTAGCCCATGAAAATCCATATGCAAAAATGATGTCCAACTTGTGGGTTGTAGGCACGGTACCCACCATATCTGGTTCCTCGGATAAAATTGTCATACTTACTTAGGTTTTCATCTTTAATTTCGAAGGCATCCTGGGTCGATCTGCAGATACATGGTACTGTGTGAGTTCCAATTTTTGGTGCACATGAATTCAATATATTTATACTCTCTCTCATAACACATGATTTGTTGTGCGGGAGTAATACAATTTGTCTCCAAAAAATAAAATGGTTAAAATGACCTGATCATCCCGCAAATCATATCATTTCTATACGTTTGGCCTCTTCGCGAACCCTCATATCCATCTCAAATATAGTGAGGATATGAGGACGGGCGCGTCCGGTCAGTCCGTCGTGTAGGACATGACCCCATCCAAACCATCTTTTTTTCTTTATTCATTTTCTTTCGCTCTCTTCCTTTTCATTAGTCATGTGCAAATGACCGGACATATGAAGAAAAAAAATAAAAAATATGGTTGCACGAACGGATAAATAGGAGACGCGTCCGCGGACGTTTAGTGGATCATATTTGCTATGTTGGATTGTTGATGCTTTTACTTAGGTTGTTGTAATTTTAAGGACATGCAGGGTCGGTCCACAGATACATGGTTCTCTCCATTAGTTTGAAAAAACAATAAAACGGTAAAAAACGACCCGATCATCCCGCAAATCATATCATTTCTATACGTTTGGCCTCTTCACGAACCCTCATATCCATCTCAAATATAGTGAAGATATGAGGACGGGCGCGTCCGGTCAGTCCGTCGTGTAGGACATGACCCCATCCAAACCATCTTTTTTTCTTTATTCATTTTCTTTCGCTCTCTTCCTTTCCAATAATCATGTGCAAATGACCGGACATATGAAGAAAAAAAAATAAAAAATATGATTGCACGAACGGATAAATAGGAGACGCGTCCGCGGACGTTTAGTGGATCATATTTGCTATGTTGGATTGTTGATGCTTTTACTCAGGTTGTTGTAATTTTAAGGACATGCAGGGTCGGTCCACAGATACATGGTTCTCTCCATTAGTTTAAAAAAACAATAAAACCGTAAAAAACGACCCGATCATCCCGCAAATCATATCATTTCTATACGTTTGGCCTCTTCGCGAACCCTCATATCCATCTCAAATATAGTGAGGATATGAGGACGGGCGCGTCCGGTCAGTCCGTCGTGTAGGACATGACCCCATCCAAACCATCTTTTTTTCTTTATTCATTTTCTTTCGCTCTCTTCCTTTCCATTAATCATGTGTAAATGACCGGACATATGAAGAAAAAAAATAAAAAAATATGGTTGCACGAACGGATAAATAGGAGACGCGTCCGCGGACGTTTAGTGGATCATATTTTGCTATGTTGGATTGTTGATGCTTTTACTCAGGTTGTTCTAATTTGAAGGACATGCAGGGTCGGTCCACAGATACATGGTTCTCTCCATTAGTTTGAAAAAACAATAAAACCGTAAAAAACGTCCCGATCATCCCGCAAATCATATCATTTCTATACGTTTGGCCTCTTCGCGAACCCTCATATCCATCTTAAATATAGTGAGGATATGAGGACGGGCGCGTCCGGTCAGTCCGTCGTGTAGGACATGACCCCATCCAAACCATCTTTTTTCTTTATTCATTTTCTTTCGCTCTCTTCCTTTCCATTAATCATGTGTAAATGACCGGACATATGAAGAAAAAAAATAAAAAATATGGTTGCACGAACGGATAAATAGGAGACGCGTCCGCGGACGTTTAGTGGATCATATTTGCTATGTTGGATTGTTGATGCTTTTACTCAGGTTGTTCTAATTTGAAGGACATGCAGGGTCGGTCCACAGATACATGGTTCTCTCCATTAGTTTGAAAAAACAATAAAACGGTAAAAAACGACCCGATCATCCCGCAAATCATATCATTTCTATACGTTTGGCCTCTTCGCGAACCCTCATATCCATCTCAAATATAGTGAGGATATGAGGACGGGCGCGTCCGGTCAGTCCGTCGTGTAGGACATTACCCCATCCAAACCATCTTTTTTTCTTTATTCATTTTCTTTCGCTCTCTTCCTTTCCATTAATCATGTGTACATGACCGGACATATGAAGAAAAAAAATAAAAAATATGGTTGCACGAACGGATAAATAGGAGACGCGTCCGCGGACGTTTAGTGGATCATATTTGCTATGTTGGATTGTTGATGCTTTTACTCAGGTTGTTCTAATTTGAAGGACATGCAGGGTCGGTCCACAGATATATGGTTCTCTCCATTAGTTTGAAAAAACAATAAAACGGTAAAAAAAACGACCCGATCATCCCGCAAATCATCGGAATCTTTGGGCTAAATCAGTCCTTAGATTCCATTTTCATAAGCACTGTCTTGACTCCACTGCAAGTTGTTTCTCCAAGCAGAAAGTGGGGAAGAAATGATGATGCGATCGCAACCAAACCGATAAAGATACACTACTGATCCACTCACCGCTGAGATAGCCCAAGGACTCGGATCCGTCGTCTCCACAGTTTCACCACGCACGCACGCGCGCTCCTTTGGATCTGCAGCTAACCTCGGTTGGACTGTCAGAGTCAGGTGTTCATATCCGACGTGATTTGGACCTAGCTACAATAGGGCCAAACCGGTCCACGTCGCATGCTTCACTCAGAGCATGCAGAAGCCCCTATTCGCATAGGGGTTGATACTTATTTTCCTTCTTCTTCCCTTTTATTTATTTATTTTTTGCGGGTAAAATAAAAGGTTAGTTGAAACTAGCTTTCTTGCTATTGCTACATCCGTCAAATAATTAGCCTTTTGGCTACGAGCAGGTGTGGTGGCTAATTGAATTTGCGTAGACTTGTTTGGTTGGGTAAATTAATGAATTAAGGCAGCGAGTGGCGTGTGAGCCGACGATAGTTCACCGAGAAGAAAAAAATGCTCAGCATGGGATTCCGGGGCAGTAATATGGACCCGATTTGGAGTGACCTCCCAACGGCAAGCAGTGGTCTCGGTTTCTTTTCTTTTCCAAGTGAGGTCGTGATCCGCGCATCCGCTCCGATCGAGTCAACTACTACAGTACTACGTAAGTACGGGCGCATCTTCTTGCTCCGTAATTTGCACTCCTATGCCGGGATCTCCTCGACCGTGCGTGGTGGTGTGGATCTCGGCAGTTGATCGGCCGCTGGGATCGCCGGGAGAAATTGACAACGTACGTCCCTTTTCCGGCGTGGCTTCGGAGCCACGGCCGTATCCGGATGGTTTCTAGTAACGCCGTACGAGATCCCTAATTGCCCATCACATGCTCAAATTACTGCCATCTTTTAGGCACATGTTACATCGCTCGCCCGCCCACGCCGCTCGTATTATTGGTGGGCCCGGTCAGGTTCAGAACAAGCCAAGGTTGTTGTTTCGCGGCTTCGTCCCCAAAAGCTTAAAACGTGCCCTCTGTGACGGTGAAATCCACCCGGCACGCCGCTGATGACGCGCTCGTCCAAACGCCAAACGCCGCTGATGACGCGCTCGTCTCGGCCGTCGCCGGCCACATCTACGCGGCCGCGCCGCGTCGCCACTTCCCAGCCACCGGCATGCAGCGACGAACGAGCCCACGGTGAAATCCACCCGGCACGCCGGTGGACTGGAGTGACCCCCGTGCTAGTGGAATCTACCACTACCACTGCCACTGCCAATCCACCGTCAACCAATCAGTGCGGCCAGTCGTCCACGCCGCACACGCAGTGCAAATTGCGGGGCGCGCCATGTGCGGGATATCCTGGGTTACAGCACGCGTGATCCGATCCGGTTGGGGATTACGATGATCATGGCCGACTTGTTAATCCCAAATGAGGCGTTCCGTTGCAGACTCGACGAAGATGCCAAGAGACAGAGAGAAGAGAGAGAGAGAGAGAGGGGCTGATAACCAGACCTGGCTGGCCATCGATCGGGCCGTACGTCAAATCCCCACTGGGTTCTATAATACGGCGTACGAGCACGTGCCCGCGGATCGCCGAGGCCGGCCCCAACGTATCATCAATCCGCTCCTCCTGTACCTGTACGCTGGAGTACGTGCGTGCCCCTAGCTCTTGAGACGAGACTCCCATTTTCCTTCATCTCGCGGGTAGATCGACTCGACCGGATGAGATCACTGACCACATCACGGCGTTGTTCTTGCTCCATTTATGCCCACCCCGCCTCTGACTCCAGCTCGTCCCGATCGACCGTCACCTTCCTTACTGCCTGTCTGCGTCCAAGCCGCACGTCGTGGACCTCGGCGGCATCTAGCATCAGCACGTACGCAGGCGCCGTTCTCCGTGATGCCTCTTGGTACGGTGGCTGCGTGCGTGCAAGGTTCAACGTGGTGGCATGGAAGCATCCTCGGAACAGAGCCGGTACCTGAGCCAGAGCCACGTACGTACGTAGGTGACGGACGGTAGCACCAGCCGGCGATGAATGAGGTCCGTCCGGTTTCCTCTCAATTCCCCCACCACCCTCCAATCTCCCACTTCGCACATGCACGCCGGAAGAATCCAAGGCGCGCTCCGCCATTGACTAATCGCAACCTTCGTCCCCATCGTCTCGACGGAGTATACTATGCACTATGCACTATGCACCCATATCATTACCAACACATATCTTGATCCCGGAACCTAATAATAATATACTACTACTACGCGCTGCGTGTCGCCAGCGTGACCAAGGGGGCACAAGAGAAGTCCGGTGACTCAGCGGCCAGCGAGACCGGCGACAAGGCCATGCACGGCAGTGGTGGTGCCGCCGGTGCGTACGGACGGTTAAATGGCAGCTAACCACGCCGTACCCGTCATTCGCCAATCATTCACACCGCCGCGGCGCAACAGGTTAAAAACGACAATCCACATGCATGCATGCATGCATGAGATGGGATCATGCAAACCCAAACCCAGCCTCATGATTATGTTTTATGCCCCTTCTGCCTGCTGCTTCTTAGCGTTACTGTAGCCGCCGACCGACGTTTGAACGACGACGCGGTTCGTGACAGGGATTCGAACGACTTTCGATTGCAACTGGTGGGAATCTATCTTTTCTTGGGTTTCGACTGAGTTTGCTTGCAGAGTAGTTTGCTGAGCCGTCTACACTAAGTTGCTGTAAGCCTGTAATTTGTTTTCTACAAGTTGATTGTGCTCCATTCTTGATTTTTTTTCTTACGAATCAAAAAAAATAGGCAGCTCACGACGTCGACTTGGACATAGAAATATATAGATCGCTTAAGTGTTACTTCAGCCTATATCCAATTTTGAAATCACCGGCACACTCCATGGAGGCGTCAATTTGTGATATTCCAGCAATCAACCAACTTAATTCATTATCTGTGAGGCATTATAGTTCTATAAGTTTCAGGACGAACCCTTAAACCGTCTGTATATGTTTACACGACGTGGTCCGGATCGCTGAAGTCATCCAATTCGGGATTGTATCGGTCCGCTCCATCGTTTGGACGCCGTGTGTGTGTGTTGGGGAGGAGGGAGGGGGAGGTTGCGAGTGTCCACATCGCTGCCACATCCGCTTCTCACTGCCTTATCCCATCCCCAACCCACCTTCCTCGCCCACGCGTGTTCCCGTCCATGGCCACCTACCCACATGTATGGCGTTGTAGAGTGGCTACTACACATTGACGACGGTCCAGAGCAGACATGATCTCTCACTATCGACATTGAAGTGTCGCGCCGACCGAGTGAGTACTACCCGCTGTAGGCCTAGTTGAACACACCTCGTTGCTGCATTCAAATGGACACGGTGTGCCTGCCTTCCTTCATTAAACTCGTGCATATGCCAAGAAACCTAGTACTGTCACACGTTCGTTCTCTAGCCGGCCGACATTAAACACAACTTCGGTTGGCTCCGGGCTCTTGCCCTCTATTTAAACGATGCAAGGCGCCTGGCAAAAAATCGCACCACACCTCTGGTCCCCATCTCCTTCTTGCATCGTTTTGTCCACACTCTCGATGGCATCCGACGAGCATGAAGAGGAGTTCTCTGGCGTAATAGACGCCCGGGTGCCCGCCGAGCTCACCGCATACGAGCCAGGCATCTCTCTACTCCACCTCCCTCGTCACTCCATGCCGTTGCAGGCCATCTTGCGGAGGAGGCCAATCCAAACCAGAGTGTGGTTCAACAACTTGCCGCTCCAAGACAACTCGTCGTGGGGTGTCGAGTTGCTCCATGCCGACACACGGGGGAACATGGCGACACGGTCATCGTAGCTACCGTGGACGAGGCCATGTCATACTGCTCCTCCCGTGGCTACAATCATGCCATTCGCCACCAACGTTGGCGGAATCGCGCGCTGCGTGCGAAGAAAGAAGGTGGCTTCACAGATATCGACAACACGATTACTAGCACGTCCTCACCTGCCGTCATCAACGAGGAAAAGTAAAACATGGGAGGCCCCTGCCTATTAGGTCCTGGGAAATCCATCGATGCGGCGTTGCCGGTATGCACAACCGGTGACTTGCCCGCTCGCAGGCCACCGTTGTCCCCCACGCCCAAAACCAAACCTCATGTGTGCTTCACAGAAGCGGGACACCCTTCCCCTCTAGCAAACGCATATCGCTCTAGTGCCACTCCGATGAGCAGTGCTGGCAAACAAAGGGGTGATTCTTTGCACTGAAGCATGATAACCCACAAGTATAGGGGATATCAGTGTGTGATAGCCCGGCTTATTAGGGATGATAGACTACTCACATCAATAAGGAATTCCTTCTTTTCCGGGAACCCTTTCGAACAGAACTCCCAGGTATTGATATGTGAGGCCAGTCTAGATCCCGCCAGGAGTAAGGACCACCGGCGGTGTGTCCGGGGCGTTACACAGTGGTCTTCATGGGTAGTTTTACACCATAATTTATTGATTTGACACATGGGGAGCCAAATAATATTTAATGGTATTAGGAGTTGAGTTGTCAATTCAACCACACGTAGGATATCTCTATGCAGCAAAAAATTTAATAGCACAAAAAAAATAGTAGTAGTAACGATAACAGTAACAACAATAATTTTGTAGAATTGTAACAACACTAGCAGCAATAGTAACTTAGCAAGATTCAGTACATGAAAAGCGTAGGCATTTGGATCGGTGATGGATAAGCATATTGATTGGATAATATTCATCATGTAGAGTTACACACTAGAGTGTCACAGAACTAGCTCCAATTCATCAATGTAATGTAGGCATGTATAGTCATACATACTTATAATACTTGCATGACATTTTTTGTTCTACCCTACCGTGGCAGCGCGTCCATAAGGAAACTAAGGGATATTACGGCCTCATTTTAATAGAGAACCGGAACAAAGCATTAACACATGGTGAATACATGAACTCGTCAAACTACGTCAATGATCAGAAAAAATCTCGATTATTGTCACCTTGGGGTATGCGGATCATGACACGTAATAGGTGCATACAACATGCAAGATAGGATCCAAAACACTCTCATATTCATGACAACATAATATGTTCATACCTGAAATCATGACACTCGAGCCCTAGTGACAAGCATTAAGCATAGGAAAGTTATAGAAACATCAATCTCATAACAAAATTGATACTAGAGATCAAACCCTATCGAAATAACTCAATTACATGACAAATCTTATCCAATCTCATCACGGTCCAGCAAGCCTACAAAGGAATTATGAACTCCCGATGGTGAGCATCATGATGGTGTTGATAGATAAGGATTGGTCATAATGACGGCGATGAATCCCCCTCTCTAGCGCCCCAAACATACTCCAAATCAACCATCCCGAGGAAAAACGGGAGGTGGCAGCGGCTTCGTCTCGTAAAACCCAATGAAAACTTTTCTTTTATTTTTTCTCTAGAAATAGGAATTTATAGGACTGGAATAAGAGTCCGCGGAGCCACGAGGTGGCCCTAGGCCAACACGACGCGCTGAGGGTGTGCCAGTGCTCTATTGGGTTGGCACCAACACGTGCCCCTGTTGGATCTTCGCTCCAATATTTTTTACATATTCCAAAAAAAACGACAAAAAGTTTCGTCCAATTCCAAGAACATTTATTTCTGCACAAAACAACGCCATGGTAGTTCTAGTGAAAATAGCATCACTCCGGATTAGTTCAATTGAAATCATGCAAATTAGAGTTCAAAACAAGAGCAAAAGTGTTTGAAAAAATAGATACGTTGGAGACATATCAACTCCCTCAAGCTTAACTCATTGCTTGCCCTCAAGCAATTCAATTGACAAGATGAAGTGATAAAGAAAACTTTTACAAACTCTTTTCTTCTCGTTGATGTATATATACTTAGCTATTGCTCAGGTTTTTAGCATATATCATAAATAACCATATCGATGATAACAATTAAACATTATATTCACTCATGGCAATAACATAACCAACTAGCAAGCAATAATAAAATATCTCACATGCCAACAGTTTTTCAAAACAATCATGATATAATTTGATGATATGGTATCTCTCTAGCCCTTTCTGAGACTGTAAAACACAAATATAGAGCACCTCTCACGTTCAAGCAGCAAAAAGACATTGTAATTCAGAGTAGAAAAGATCATGCCATGCTCACATCCAACATTAACTAGACTCAATGCATAAGAATGACAATAGTGCTTTGAGGTTTGGTACTTTGGTAAGAAGATGATGACTCAAATAAAAGCAAATAACATAAAAGTAAAATAGAAAGGCCCTTCGTAGAGGGAGGCATTGATTTGCACACGTGCGAGAGCTCATGGTTTAAAACTGAGATGAAATTATAATTTTGGGTGGTGTGCTTTTCTTGTCAACGTCACAATAGATATTTCAATATCTTTCATGCTAAAAACATTTTTGGCGGTTCCAAAGAGGAAATATAAAGTTTACTCCCATCAACCATTCATACACAAGCCATGGCTGACCGAATCCTTGGGTTCCCTCCAACATCTCAACGGTCTCGGGAGTTTTGTTTAAATATTTTTGATTATACAGGACTGGGCATCCTTTTTATCAGCCTCTCTCGTGCAATGACAAACGAATAAATACCCATCTTGAGAATAACCCGCTTAATATGAAAGATATTGACCGCCCCGTTGCTCCATGAGTTGTACGAGCACACAAAACGGATGTTTATTTAAATATTTAGAGATGGCACATGCAAATTTACTTGGAATGACAAGGTAATATTGTATATAGGTAGGTATGATGGACTCATTTGGCACAACTTAGGTTTAGGAGTTTAGATGCACAAGTAGTATTCCCGCTTAGTACAAGTGAAGACTAGCAAAAAATTGAGAAGCAACCAGCTAGAGAGCGAAAACCGAAGGCTGCATTGAGTTTGAGTCAACTACATGTTTGCACATGTGCCTAGTTAAGCCGCTCGAGAGCAGGACACCATACTAACATACTACATCACAACCATTTTGCCGCATGTTGACACATAAGATAAATCGTTATCCACTCCTAGCTATCTAAGCATGGCATGAGCAACTATAATATGTCATCATAAACATGTTTACTCATAATATGTTGAATCAAGATCGAACGAGCTAAAAATATTTACAAAAATGGAAAACAATAAGATTTCATACCGGCCTCCTTTACCACGATCACTTCATCAAATATCATCATTATTGCCTTTCAGTTGCAAGACCGAATGATGTGAGAATAATAATAGTGCAAGTGTCCTGCATACGAGAGCCACACGACATTCTCATCGTGGTCTTGTCCTTTCATTGACTCAACAAAAAGGAAAGAAATTCATAGAAACACACTGAAATATTTTTAGAGTTATGGTTTTTCTCAACAAAGCAAATGAACAAAGGATAAAAAAGAACAAGATAAACTATTTAAAGGGAAAAAGCTCCCAACAAGCAAAGAAATATTTTTGGGTTTTCTTTTAATACTACTAACTAAGTAACAAGAAAGAAAAATAAAAAAGAAGCGAGAAATATTTTTGGATTTTCGAAGTTTTTCAAACACACAAAGAAAGGGGAAATCTCTACCTAATAGTAAAGCAAATAGTGCTTCTGGCCGTCCGCCGTCCCACATTTTGAAAAATGGTCGCCGCACTTTTTGTGAAAGCAACATGTAGTTTTGGCATTTTGCAGAAAACCACTTATGGTTTCGGTTAATCGACTGACGGTCCTCTTGTAAGGGAGAATAGAAAAGGTTTCATGTTTTTGCAGAAAACCCCGTGAGATTCTGTTTATTAACCCATCGTTCAACTAGAAAGTAATATGTTTAACACAGTCAAATGTTTTAAAAAAATATTCATATCTGTTAAACTGTAACTCCAATTTTAACATGTTAGTCCATATTAAAATTGATTAGAGAAATGTATAGAATATTAATATGATTTCATTTTACCCGTTAGCCAATTTTTAATTATGTTTATGGACAGATTTAGATGCTTTAAAAAATATTCATATCTTCTAAACTCTAACTCCAATTTTAACATGTTATATATGAAAAGTGGTTAGGAAAATATGTAGAATCTGAATATGATGTTGTTTCACATGTTAAATAATATTTAAAATGATGTTTATGATGCAACACTAATCCGTAGTCTATGAACTGTCTTTCTTTTGTATTTGTGTCGATTCAAATAAAAAACGAACACCTCAACACATACAAATTGAAGACGAAAGAAATAATATATATCCATGCATGTCCATCGTTGAGAGTGGGAAGAAGGATAAAAAACAAGACTGATAAGAGCCCATGTGTTGAAATAAAGAACGTGGACCTATTGGAGTCTTGAGTCATGATTATTGTGTTAATGGCGTGTGGTATTTTTTTATCCCATTGCATCGCACGGATCTTTTGCTAGTAAACCTAACATGGATATATAAGGAAAGAGGATGAACACCGACAATTGAAAAGAAATATACGAACATGAATGTAATGCCGGCGAGAAATACGTACTCCCCCAAGGTTAGGCTTTTGGCCTAGTTTTGCAATCACCATATGCAATAGCCATCCAGTCCAGGGGAAAGTAGTTGGGCTATAACATGCAAGGGATGGAGAAGATGATCTGTGATCTTTTCACGATGTTTTACATCATGAAGGTAGAAATCAAGAAGGAGCATCAAGTGTTGATGGTTAGTAAAACCACTAGTTTCAAGAAGGGCAAGTGCAAGAAGGGAAACTTTGTGAATGGCAAGCCAGTTGTCGCTCCAGTGAAGAAACCCAAGGTTGGACCCAAACCTCAGACTGAGTGCTTTTGTTGTAAGAGGGAACGGTGACTGAAGCGGAACTGCCCCAGATACTTAGCACACAAGAAGGCTGACAATGTCTACATAAGTATATTTGATATACATGTTATTGATGTGTACCTTACTAGTCCTCGTCCTAACCCCTCGGTATTTGATGTTGGTTCAGTTGCTAATATTAGTTACTCAAAACAGGAGTTGTGGAATAAAGAGAGAGTAGCTAAGGGCAAGGTAACAATGTGTGTTGGAAGTGTTTCCGAGGTTGATGTGATCATCATCACATGCTCCCTCTACCTTTGGGATTAGTGTTGAACCCAATTAAATGTTTTTTGGTGCGTGCGTTGAGCATAAACATCATATTGTTCTTGTTTATTCCGATATGATTATTCATTTAAGTAAGAGAATAATGGTTATTGTGTTTACATGAATAATACCTTCTATGATCATGCACTGATGTGAATGGTTTACTGAATCTCGATCGTAGTGATACACATGTTCATAGTATTGATGCCAAATAATGTAATGTTAGTGATGATAGTACCACTTACTTGTGGCACTGCCACATAGGTCATATATTTGTAAAACACATCAAGAAACTCCATGTCGGTGGATGTTCGGACTCACCTGAGTATGAATCGCTTGAGGCATGCAAACCATGCCTCATGGTCAAGATGACTAAAGACCCCATTTTTCGATAAAATGGAGCGGGCAAGTGACTTATTGGAAATAATACATATTGATGTATGCAGTCCAATGAGTGTTGAAACACGCAGTGGATATCATTATTATCTTGCCTTCACAAATGATTTGAGTAGATATAGGTATATTTACTTGATGAAACACAAGTCTGAAATATTGAAAAGTTCAAGCAACTTCATAGTGAAGTTGAAGATCATCATGACAAGAAGATAAAATGTCTGTGATATGATCATGGAGGTGAATATCCGAGTTACGAGTTTGTATACATTTAAGACAATGTGGAAATTGTTTCACAACTCATGCCACCTAGAAAACCATAGTGTAATGGTGTGTCCCTACGTCGTAGCCGTGCTCTATTGGATATGGTGCACACTATGAAGTATCTTACCGATTTGCCACTATCGTTTTGTGGTTATGCATTAGAGCCAGCTGCATTTGCTTTAAATAGGGCACCATCTAAATATGTTGAGACGACACCGTATGAATTATGGTTTGGCAAGATACCTAAGTTGTTGTTTCTTAAAGTTTGGGGCTGCGACGCTTATGTCAAAAGACTTCAGCGTGATAAGATCGAACCCAAAGTGGAGAAGTTCGTCTTCATAGCATACGTGAACGAAACCGTTGAGTATACCTTCTATCTCAAAGCCGGAGGCAAAGTCTTTGTTTCTTGGAATGGATCCTTTATAGAGAAAGGGTTTCTTTGAAAGAATTGAGCGGGAGGAACGTGGAACTTGTTGAGGTTATTAACCCGATATTTCAATTGGAGAGTAGCACGACACATGAAGGTGTTTTTGTGACGCATACACCAATTGAAGTGGAAGCTAATGATGATGATCATGAAGCTTCAGATCAAGTTACTATCGAACCTCGTAGGTCGACAAGGACACGTATTGCTCGTCAGTGGTACGGAAATCATATCTTGGAGGTCATGTTGTTGGACAACAATGAACCTACGAGCTATGGAGAAGTGGTGGTGGGCCTAGATTCCAACAAATGGCTAGAGGTCATGAAATCTGAGATAGGATACGTGTATGAAAGCAAAGTATGGACTTGGAAGTATTACCTGATAGTCATAAGGCATTCAGTACAAATAGATCTTTAAGAGGAAGAAAAACAATGATGGTAAATGTCACCATTTATAAAGCTCGACTTGTCGCAAAGAGGTTTCCGACAATTTCAAGGAGTTGACTACAATAAGACTTTCTTACCCGTAGCGATGCTAAAGTCTGTTGGAATTATGTTAGGAGTTGCTGCATTTTTCAATTATGAAATCTAACAGATAGATGTCAGAACATCGTTTCCTTAACAGTTTCCTTGATGAAAGGTTGTATGTGATACACCAGAAGGTTTTATCGATCCTAAGGATGCTAAAAGGCAGGCGAGCTCCAGCGATCCATTTATGGACTAGTGCAAACATCTCGGAGTTGGAATATGCGCTTTAATGAGGTGTTCAAAGCTTTTGGGTTTATACAAAGTTTATGAAGAAACTTGTATTTACAAGAAAGTGAGTGGGACCACTATAGCATTTTTGATAAGTATATGTGGATGACATGTTGTAGATCAAAACTAGTGTAGATTTCTCGAAAGCATGAACGTTTATTTGAAAAGAGTTTTACAAAGGAAAACCTGTATAAAGCTAGATAAATATTGGGCATCAAAATCTATGGAGAGAGATCAAGACGGTTCATAAAACTTTCAATGAATGCATACCTTGACAAGATTTTAGCACGCGCCTTATATAGTTTAGTTAAAGCTTCTCCAACAGACACGCCAATTAAAGCGCACGCGCGAAAAACATGGCTTTTAGCACGTGCGTCCGCACCTCACGCTCGAGCGGGCGTGGGAAAAAGTGGCGCGCAAAAAAAAACGGGCGGGCGGGCGGGAAAAAGCGGGGGCATGCGCGGCAGTTTTGGCACGTGTCGACTCAGGCGCACTATAAATCCAGTGCCACTCCACGCGCCCTCTCCATTGCTCTCTCCATCGCTCTGCCTCGCCACGCACCCTCTCCACCGCTATTCCTCGCCACACTTCTTCTTTCTCGCCTTGTCGTTGCCGCGTCACCATGTCGCCACACCGTCGGGGAAGTTTGGGATACCGCCCATTGCTACGGCGACAGAAATCTGCTGTCCTCTCTTGAGCTTGCGTTGGTTTTTCCCTTAAAGAGGAAAGGGTGATGCAGCACAGGAGCAGTAAGTATTTCCCTTAGTTTGAGAACCAAGGTATCAATCTAGTAGGAGAATCGCGTCAAGTTCAGAGTACCTACACAAACACAAGAGAGCTTGCACCCAACGCTATAAAGGGGTTGTCAATCCCTTCAAGATTGATAGCAAAGTGAGAACTGAAGGCAGAAAGTGCAACGAAGTAAAAGTGTAAGGCTGAAAATATGATGTGAAGTAGACCCGGGGGCCATAGTGTTCACTAGAGGCTTCCCTCAAAATAGCAAATATCACGGTGGATGAACAAATTACTGTCGAGCAATTGGTAGAACCGCACAAAGTCATGACAATATCTAGGGCAATGATCATACATATAGGCATCACGTCCGAGACAAGTAGACAGATACTTTCTGCATCTACTACTATTACTCCACACATCGACCGCTATCCAGCATGCATCTAGTGTATTGAGTTCTAAACGAACGGAGTAACACCTTAAGCAAGATGACATGATGTAGAGGGTTAAACTCAAACCAATGATGAAAACCCCATCTTTTTACCCTTGATGGCAACAACATGATGCGTGCCTCGCTACCCCTTCTGTCATTGGGTGAGATCACCGCACGGTATGAACCCAAAACCAAGCACTTCTCCCATTGCAAGAATAATAGATCAAGCTGGCCAAACAAAACCCACAACTCAAAGAGAATTACAAGGATATGAAATCATGCATATAAGAGATCAGAAGAAACTCAAATAAGATTCATAGATAATCTGATCATAAATCCACAATTCATCGGATCTCGACAAGCACACCGCAAAAGAAGATTACATCGGATAGATCTCCATGAAGATCATGGAGAACTTTGTATTGAAGATCCAAGAGAGAGAAGAAGCCATCTAGCTACTAGCTATGGACCCATAGGTCTATGGTGAATTACTCACACAACATCGGAGAGGTCATGGTGTTGATGAAGAAGCCCTCCGTATCCGAATCCCCCCTCCGACAGGGCACCAGAACGTGCCCCAGATGGGATCTTGCGGAGACAGAAGCTTGCAGCGGTGGAAAAGTATTTTCGTGGCTCTCTTGATTTTTTTTGGATTTTAGGGAATATATAGGCGAAAGACCTAGGGCAGAGGAGGCCCAGGGAGCCCACAAGCCTGGGAGGTGTGGCCCCCCTGGCCGCGGCTAGGGGGCTTGTGGGGTCCTTGGTGACCCTCTGCCTTGGTTCTCAAGTCTCCCGATCGTCTTCTGTTTCAGAAAAATTCTTTTTGGAAGTTTCATTCCGTTTCGGCTCCGTTTAAAATCCTCCTGTGAAAAGGGTCAAAAACACGGAAAGAACAGGAACCGGCACTTGGCACTGCGTTAATAAGTTAGTCCCAAAAAATATATAAAAGGCATACAAAACATCCAAAGTTTGACAAGATAATAGCATGAAACCATCTAAAATTATAGATACGTTGGAGACGTATCAAGCATCCCCAAGCTTAACTCCTGCTCGTCCTCGAGTAGGGAAGTGATAAAGACTGAATTTTTGATGTGGAATGCTACCTACCATAGTTGTCCTTTGTAACTTCTTTCATGTGACATGAATGTCCAGATCCATAAGATTCAAAACAATAGTTTGCTATTGACATGAAAACAATAATACTTCAAGCAAACTAGCAATGTAATCACGAACTATCGAAATAACAAGGCCAAAGAAAGTTATCCCTACAAAATCATATAGTATGGCTATGCTCCATCACCCCCACACAATTAATGTAAATCATGCACAACCCCGGTATTGGCCAAGTAATTGTTTTCGCACTCTTACTTTCTCAAACCTTTTACAACTATCATGCAATACATGAGCGTGAGCCATGGATATAGCACTATAGGTGGAATAGAGTGTGGTGGAGGTTGTGAGACAAAAAAGGAGGAGATGGTCACATTGACTCGGCGTATCAAAGGGTTATGGAGATGCCCATTACTAGATATCAATGTGAGTGAGTAGGGGTTGCCATACAAAGGATGCACGAGAGCTATAAGTATGTGAAAGCTCAAAAGGAGAACTAGTGGGTGTGCATCCAACTTGCTTGCTCACGAAGACCTAGGGCAATTTTGAGGAAGCCCATCATTGGAATATACAATCCAAGTAATATAATAAAGATTCCCACTAGTATATGGTGGTGATGAAACGAGAGGTTCTCAATCATGATGAACATGGTGCTATTATGAAGCACAAGTGCGGAAAAAGATAGTAGCATTGTCCCTTCTCTCTTTTTCTCTTTTTTTTTATTTGGGCTCTATGGCCTCCTTTTTTTTATGTGGGCAACTTGGGCCTCTTTTTTTTATTTCCTCGCATGAGACAATGCTCTAATAATGATGATCATCACACTTTTATTTACTCACAGCTCAAAGCTCGGAACGATGATGACTCTATAGGACATGCCTCTGGCAGTGTACCGGGATGTGCAACGATCTAGCTTGGCGTATGACGTTGAAACATCTCGCTAGCTATCTTACGATCATGCAACGACAATATGAGAGTGACAGCACAAGTCATGAGACGGAACGGTGGGAGTTTGATACGTCTCCAATGTATCTAGAAATTTTGATGGTTTCATGCTATTATCTTGTCAAACTTTGGATGTTATGCATACCTTTTATATATTTTTTGGGACTAACTTATTAACTCGGTGCCAAGTGCGAGTTCCTGTTTTTTCCATGTTTTTGAACCCTTTCAGAGGAGATTTTGAAACGGAGTCCAAACGGAAGAAAATCCCCGAAAAGAATTTTTCCGGAACGGAAGAAGATCGGGAAGCTTGAGAGCCAAGGCAGGGGAGCCTCAGGGGCCCCACAAGCCCCCACCCCGTGGCCAGGGGGAGGCCGCACCATTCAGGCTTGTGGGCCCCCTGGGCGCCCTCTGCCCTAGGGGTTGCGCCTATAAATTCCCTAAAAATCACAAAAAAATCAGGAGATCATCGAAAGTACTTTTCTGCCGCCGCAAGCTTCTGTCTCCGCAAGATCCCATCTGGGGCACGTTCTGGTGCCCTGCCAGAGGGGAGATTCAGACACGGAGGGCTTCTTCATCAACACCATGACCTCTCCGATGATGCGTGAGTAGTTCACCATAGACGTACGGGTCCATAGTTAGTAACTAGATGGCTTCTTCTCTCTCTTGGATCTTCAATACAAAGTTCTCCATGATCTTCATGGAGATCTATCCGATGTACTCTTCTTTTGCGGTGTGTTTGTCGAGATCCGATGAATTGTGGATTTATGATCAGATTATCTATGAATCTTATTTGAGTTTCTTCTGATCTCTCTTATGCATGATTTCATATCCTTGTAATTCTCTTCGAGTTGTGGGTTTTGTCTGGCCAACTAGATCTATAATTCTTGCAATGGGAGAAGTGCTTGGTTTTGGGTTCATACCGTGCGGTGACCTCACCCAGTGACAGAAGGGGTAGCGAGGCACGCATCGTGTTATTGCCCTCAAGGGTAAAAAGATGGGGTTTTCATCATTGGTTTGAGATTATCCCTCGACATCATGTCATCTTGCTTAAAGCGTTACTCTGTTCGTCATGAACTCAATACACTAGATGCATGCTGGATAGTGATACGTCTCCGTTGTATCTACTTTTCGAACTCTTTTGACCTTGTTTTGGACTCTAAATTGCATGATTTTAATGGAATTAACCCGGAATAACGATGTTTTCAGCAGAATTGCCATGGTGTTGTTTTTCTGCAGAAATAAAAGTTCTCGGAATGTCCTGAAAATTTACGGAGATTTTTTCTAGAATAAAAGAAAAATACATGCGCAAAGTTCCACCTGAGGAGGCGTGCCAGTGGGCCACAAGACCTTGGGCCGCGGCCACCCCCTGGTCGCGCCATGAGGGCTTGTGCGACCACGTGGCACCACCGCCGCAAACTCAGCTCTATATCTTCTGTCTCGCCCGGAAAAAAATCGGAGAGAAGGTTTTATCGCGTTTTACGATACGGAGGCGCCGCCACATCCTGTTATTCATCTAGAGGGCAAATTTGGAGTCCGTTTCGGGCTCCGGAGAGGGGAAATCGTCGCCATTGTCATCATCAACCTTCCTCCATCGACAATTCCATGATGCTCTTCATTGTTCGTGAGTAATCTCATCGTAGGCTTGCTGGACGGTGATGAGTTGGATGGGATCTATCATGTAATCGAGTTAGTTTTTGACGGGGATCGATCCCTAGTATTCACTATGTTCTAGATTGATGTTGCTACTACTTGGCTATGCTTAATGCTTGTCACTAGGGCCCGAGTGCCATGGTTTCAGATCTAAACCTATTATGTTGTCAACAATATATGTGTGTTTTAGATCCTATCTTGCAAGCTGTAGTCACCTACTATGTGTTATGACCCGGCAACCCCGGAGTGACAATAGCCGGAACCACTCCCGGAGATGACCATAGTATGAGGAGTTCATGTATTCACCGCGTGTTAATGCGTTGGTCCGGTTCTTTATTAAAAGGAGAACCTTAATATCCCGCAGTTTCCATTAGGACCCCGCTGCCAGGGAGGGATGGACAATAGATGTCATGCAAGTTCTTTTCCCTAAGCACGTATGACTACATACGGAATACATGCCTACATTAGATCGACGAACGGGAGCTAGTTACATATCTCTCCATGTTATAGCTGTTACATGATGAATCATATCCGTAATACTCATCCATCACCGATCCACTGCCTACGAGTCTTTTACTACTGGTCCTTGCTACGTTACTTTGCTTAGGCTTGTCCCTTGCTACAAAAGGGATTGGGCCACTTTGTTGCTACTATTGCTAGTTCTGTTACTTTGTTGTTGTCACTACTGCTGTTACTCGCTACTTTGTTGTTACTTGTTGCAAGACTTTTCTAGGCGCCATTAATACAATAGTTAGGAATAGTCTGCCTTGTCAACAGATCGTTTCTGGCACCGTTGCTATCATACCACTTTGCTACTGATACTTTGCTTGCAGACACTAATCTTTCAGGTGTGGTTGAATCTGACGAACTCAGCTGCTAATACTTGAGAATATTCTTTCGCTTTCCCTTTGGTGAACCAACAAATTTGGGTTGAATACTCTACCCTTGAAAACTGTTGCGATCCCCTATACTTGTGGGTTATCAAGACCTTTTTCTGGCGCCGTTTTTGGGGAAGCACAACTATATTCTCTAAGTCACTTGGGATTGACGTCTGTTGATCACTATGAGGAATCCGAAAGATCCAAGAACTAAAATCTTGCCTTCCACTACAAGGAGAGGTAAGAAATTGCCATCTAGCTCTGCACTTGATTCACCTTCAGTTATGAGTAAGTTTGCGACATCGCCTCGTGCTAGAAATCTTGATATGTCGCCTGTGCTTGATGATGCTACTTCTGCTGTCCATGATGCTTATGATGATGCTATGCTTGATACTATGCCTGATGATGCTATGCTTGATACTATGCTTGATGATGCTATGCTTGATACTACTTTGCCACTTGGTTGATTCCTTGAAGCACCTATTGCTAGATTTGCTGCTAGATGTGATGAAACTTCTAAAACTGCTGATACTATTGAAGTAGAACCTGCTATTTTGCCTGCTAGAACTAGCTCTCCTATGCCTGAATTGCCTGATATGCCTGATACACGTTATGTTATGGAGGGAGAGATAGCTGAGGATTTTCTTGCGTGTAAGGATAGCTATGGTGTTGAGAAACTACTGCGCAAGTGGAAAGAAAAATCTCTGAACGCTAGGATGAAATACGATCCGAAGTTTGCCACTTCACCTATCTTTGTGACCGATAAGGATTATGAATTCTCTGTCGACCCTGAGTTAATCACTCTGGTCGAATCTTATCCTTTTCACGGTTATGAGTCTGAAACCGTTGTAGCCCATCTTACCAAACTGCATGATATAGCCACCCCATTCACTAGTGAGGAAAAGATCTGTCACTACTATATCCTCAAGTTGTTTCCTTTCTCGCTAAAGGATGATGTTAAGACCTGGTTCACTTCTCTTGCTCTTGGTTCTGTGCGTAGTCCCCAGGATATGGTATACTACTTCTCTGAAAAATATTTCCCTACCCATAAGAAGCAAGCTGCCCTGCAGGAAATATACAACTTTGCTCAAGCTGAAGAAGAGAGTCTCCCACAAGCTTGGGGGAGGCTTATCCAGCTGTTGAATGCTTTGCCTGATCACCCTCTTGAGAAGAACGAAATCCTTGATATCTTCTATAATGGACTTACCGATGCTTCTAAAGACCACCTAGATAGTTGTGCCGGTAGTGTTTTTAGGAAACGAACTGTAGAACAAGCTGAGATTCTACTGAATAACATCTTGTGCAATGAGAATGCTTGGACTATTCCCGAACCACCTCCTAAGCCAACTCCGAAGAAAAGAGGTATTCTATTCCTCAGTCCCGAAGATATGCAAGAAGCCAAGAAATCTATGCGACAGAAAGGCATTAAATCTGAAGATGTCAAAAATCTAGTACCTATCGAAGAGATCCATGGTCTCGATAACCCGATACAGGTAGTAGAAGTAAATTCTCTGCGTAGGTTTGATGAGAGTGATATTCCTTTTGATAAACCTGCTAGCTTATGCATGAACGAATTTGATAACTTTGTTGCCAAACAATAGAGTTTCAATGATTATGTTAGCAGACAATTGGAAAAGAATGCTCGTATGCTTAGTCATTTAAGTGCTTGTGTGGACAGAAACGTCAATGATCTTAAGCTTCTGAGTAAACATGCCTCTATGGTTACTACTCAGGTAGAACAAGTACCTAAAAACAAAATGACTTGCTCAATGAGTTGAATGAAAATTCCGTTAGAGTCGTCACTAGAGGCGGTAGAATGACCGAGGAACCTTTGTATCCTGAGGGTCATCCGAAGAGAATTGAACAAGATTCTCAAGGAGTTAGCACTGATGCACCTAGTCATCCTAGAAAGAAGAAGAAAGATGATAGGAACCTGCACGCTAGCAACCCTGTTGCTGCTACACCTGAGAGTTCAAACGATGCCTCTGTCTCTGATGCTAAAACACAATCTGGTGATGAACATGAGCCTAATGATAATATCAATAGTGATGTTCATGTTGATGCTCAACCTAGCAATGAAAAGGATGTGGAGATTGAACTTGATGATCTTGATAACCCACAGCCTAAGACTAAAAGATACGATAAGAATGACTTCGCTGCTAGGAAACACGGTAAAGAAAGGGAACCATGGGTTCAGAAACCCATGCCCTTTCCTCCCAAACCATCCAAGAAAAAGGATGATGAGGATTTTGAGCGCTTCGTTGAAATAATCAGACCTGTCTTTCTGCAAATGCGTTTGACGGATATGCTCAAGATGTCTCCGTATGCTAAGTACATGAAGGATATTGTGACTAATAAGAGGAGGATACCTGAGGTTGAGATTTCCACCATGCTCGCCAATTATACCTTCAAGGGTGGAACTCCTAAGAAACTAGGTGATCCCGGTGTGCCCACTATACCTTGCTCCATTAAAGGCAACTACGTTAGAACTGCTTTATGCGATCTTGGAGCTGGTGTTGGTGTTATGCCTCTCTCTCTTTATCGTAGACTTGAACTGGATAAGTTGACACCCACTGAAATCTCTCTGCAAATGGCCGACAAATCAACTGCTTTCCCTATCGGCATTCGCGAGGATGTGCCTGTTATGGTTGCTAACACCACTATCTTAACAAACTTTGTTATCTTGGATATTCCCGAGGACGATGCCATGGCTGTCATCCTCGGAAGACCCTTTTTAAACACTGTAGGGGCTGTTATAGATTGCAACAAAGGCAATGTCACTTTCCATGTCAACGGTAATGAGCATACGGTGCACTTTTCGAAGAAACAATATCGAGTACATTGCATAAATGCTATCGAAAAAACTTCATCGATTCTTATTGGGAGCTTTGAATGCCCTATTCCTCGTGTCAAGATGAAGTATGATTTGCTTGTTGGGGAGATACACATCCCCATTGAGGTGACCTAGTGACTATTCGAAAATTCTCCGTTCTCTTTTGCGATTCGAAAAGGTTTGTCGAGGAGACTTGCTCAACCTCATTGGCGGATTTCTTTCGATGACCATGAGATGGATGAATCGAGGAGTCACAAACCTCTGTTCCAAGCTATCACTTTTGGTTGCTTAGAAGAAAAATGATAGATTTAGTTTAATTTTCCCTATTTCCTATTTTAGCATCCGGTAGAAAAGTACCCCGGAAATAAAAGTTCTCCGAACGTCCTGAAAATCAAGTATGATTTTTTCTGGATTTTTAGAAAAATACTGGGACAAAGAGTATGTCTGGGGGGCACACCAATGGGCCACAAGCCCTAGGGGTGCGGTCACCCCCTGGTCGCACCACCCAGGCTTGTGGGGCCCAGAGGCACCCTCTCCACTCATTCTTGCTCTCATCTGGTTCTCCTACCTCCAGAAAAAATCGTTTCCCAGCTCAAACCCGTGTTCTTGCTCCTCTTGCTGGATTTTCGATCTCTTTGCTCAAATCACCATTCTCCGAACTGCTTTGCGGAAATTACTCCTTGGTAAGTGACTCCTCCATTGGTCCAATTAGTTTTTTCTCTAGTGCCTTATAATCCGCGTATTTTTGTTGCCTTAGTGACCATGTTCTTGAGCTTTGCATGCTAATTTTAGCTGGTCCCAAGTAGTTTTGATGCGTAATATGGCCTCTAGGCACTTGTGGGAGTAGTTGCTACAAGTTTTGTTGAGCCTTATCCACTTTTCCTTAGAATCACTAAAAATTTCAGAAATTTTCAGAGATAGAGAAGGGAAAAGATGAGGAGGTTCTTAAGAGGTTCGTCAAGCCGTGACCCCAAAGATGATGGGAGTGAGAAGAAGCCCAAGTATTTGGTCCCTCAAGTCGTAGAAGTTCGAGCGTGCGAATGGCCAAGCGATGTGTTCTTACGCGCCGCTGGAATTTATGAGGACTTTTATCACTTGGTGGAAAACGCAGGCCTTACCGCATCCGTTGAAGATAAGTGTCCGCAGTACCTCCTCCTCACTAATATCTTCGTACAAAGCTTTAACTTCTATCCGAGGAAGAATCCTCCTATGGTTGAGTTTAAACTTTATGATATCCCCCAACGCATGTCACTCCAGGATTTTTGCAATGTTTGCAAATTACTTTTTGTTGGGGATATTCATGAACCTCGTCCACGGGACTTGGAGGCTTTCATCGATATAATTGATGTAGGAGAGGAGAGAGGAGTGTCTTGCTCCAGAGCTGCTAGCATACATTTTCCTGTGCTTCGGTACTTCTCATTATTTGTGGGAAAATGTTTGATTGGCCGTGGGAAGGCTGTGTCACTTAGTTCCCCAGATCTTGCGGTCTTGCGCGAAGCCCTTTATAACGATAAAACTTATAGCTTGGGCGCTATAGTAGCTCAACGGTTGAACACGAACCGTTCTAAAGGCGTTCTCTATGGAGGTATCTACGCTACTCGTCTTGCCAGACACTTTGAGATACCTATTAGATTGGACGAGGAAGAAGAGATTCTTCTTCCGAGAGATATCTAGATTACGATAGCATGGTTCGCCATGACTTTCTTGATAGAGATATAAATACAAGGATGATTTATAACCTGGTATTTAGTCAGCGTACTCGTGAGACTATTAGTTTGCCTGCTCCTTCTTTGTTCAATCTTTATGCAGGCAAGTACACTAATATGCCCTCGGACATCTACGCATATTGGGGCTTGGCCCAACCACAGGTGCCCGTGCCCGAGCCGCCAGTCGAGTACCAGACGCGAGTTTATCAGTGGGAGCCAGAGGAGCTCACACAGCATTGGCAACCTCAGTCCACTCTGGAGTACCCTGTTGCGGCAACAAAAGTCCTTCCCTGGCGCTTAGGAATTCTTCTTGTTACTTCTCTGGTTTGCATCGGTTTTTCCCTTGAAGAGGAAAGGGTGATGCAGCACAGGAGCAGTAAGTATTCCCCTCAGTTTGAGAACCAAGGTATCGATCCAGAAGGAGGGCCTCGTCAAGTCTAAAGTACCTGCGCAAACACAAACAAGCTTGCACCCAATGCTTCAAAGGGGTTGTCAACACCTTCAAGATTGTTTGCAAAGTGAGATCTGAAGGCGGAAAGAGCAACGAAGTAAAAAGTGTAAGGCTGAAAATATGGTGTGGAGTAGACCCTGGGGGCCATAGTGTTCACTAGATGCTTCTCTCAAAATAGCAAATATCACGGTGGGTGAACAAATTACTGTCGAGCAATTGATAGAACCGCACAAAGTCATGACGATATCAAAGGCAATGATCATACATGTAGGCATCACGTTCGAGACAAGTAGACCGATACTTTCTGCATCTACTACTATTACTTCACACATCGACCGCTATCCAACATGCATCTAGTGTATTGAGTTCATGACGAACAGAGTAACACCTTAAGCAAGATGACATGATGTAGAGGGATAAACTCAAACCAATGATGAAAACCCCATATTTTTACCCTTGATGGCAACAACACGATGCGTGCCTCGCTACCCCTTCTATCACTGGGTGAGGTCACCGCACGGTATGAACCCAACAAAGTACTTCTCCCATTGCAAGAATCATAGATCTAGTTGGCCAGACAAAACCCACCGTATGAACCCAACCAAGCGGTCGATGTGTGGACTAATAGTAGTAGATGCAGAAAGTATCGGTCTACTTGTCTCGCACGTGATGCCTATATGTATGATCATTGCCTTAGATATCGTCATCACTTTGCGCGGTTCTATCAATTGCTCGACAGTAATTTGTTCACCCACCGTAATACTTGCTATTTTGAGAGAAGCCTCTAGTGAACACTATGGCCCCCAGGGTCTACTTCACACCATATTTTCAGCTTTACACTTTTTACTTCATTGCACTTTCCGCCTTCAGATCTAACTTTGCAAACAATCTTGAAGGGATTGACAACCCCTTTGAAGCATTGGGTGCAAGCTTGTTTGTGTTTGCGCAGGTACTCTGGACTTGACGAGACCCTCCTTCTAGATCGATACCTTGGTTCTAAAACTAAGGGAAATACTGACTGCTCCTGTGCTGCATCACCCTTTCCTCTTCAAGGGAAAAACCGACGCAAATGAGAGAAGTAGCAAGAAGAATTCCTAGCGCCAAGGAAGGACTTTTGTTACCGTAGCAGAAGAATTTCTGGCGCCGTTGCCGGGGAGGAGGAACAAGTCAAGAACTCATCCAAGTAAGTGACACAAACTCATCTCTTGCATTTACTTTTTTTGCCTCTCGTTTTCCTCTCCCCCACTTCTGAAAAACAAAACTTTACAAAAAATCTTTGCCTTTTTCGTTCTCCCTTTTGTCTCGCTTGCTTTCTGTTTGCTTGTGTTGCCATGTGCCTTCAATATGATTGCATCTTTGCTATGTCCACTACTTGTTGCAATAATCATGATTGGGGTGATGATCTTTCTTTTGATCTTGAAAATTTGTTCAAACCTCATGATGAATATGATATTTGCAATAATATTGAAAGTGGGTTTGGAGAAGTCATGGCTTTAGTTGATGATAATCCCACTATTTTTGAAGAGCGTCAACTTTGCATGCATGTGGATCATGAAAAGAATATCCTATGGGATAGCTATATTGTTGAATTTGAATATGATCCCACATGTAATTGCTATGAGAGAGGAAAATATTATGGTAGAAACTTTCATGTTACCAAATTACCTCTCGTTATGTTGAGATTGCTATTGTCTCTTTCTTCTTCCTTGCATATGGTAACTATTGGTTGTCTTGACATTCTATTTTCCTATAAAATGCCTATGCATAGGAAGTATGTTAGACTTAGATGTGATTTTCACATGCTTTATGATGCTCTCGTTGTGCTTCAATTCTTGTCTTTTGTGTGAGCATCATTGAATTATCAATGCCTAGCTAGGGGCGTTAAACAATAGCGCTTGTTGGGAGGCAACCCAATGAATTTATCTTTTTCTTTCTATTTTTTTGCTTCCACACTTTCATAATTCTGTTGTGATTGTGTTTTTTTTTTGTGTGTGTTTTAGCCAAGCAAAACCTTTATGATTAGTCTTGGTAATGGTTGTTTGATCCTGCAGGAAAAAGACAGAAACTTTTCGCTCACGAGATGATTTTTCATTTTTATTCAGAAATAGCTTTTGAGTTGATTATTTTTGCTGCCGGTTGATATGCTTTTTCCCACGCAGTCGTAATGTTTCACAATTTTTGAGGTAACAGAAGTATATGAAGTATACAGATTGCTACATACTGGTCTGTTTTTGACAGATTCTGTTTTTGTTGAGTTGGTTGCTTGTTGTGATGAAACCATGGTCAGTATCGGGGGTGCTAGCCAGGGAAAAGTGAGAATACAGTAGCCCAACACCAATATAGATAGAATTCAAGTTTGCTACAGTACCAAAAGAGGTGGTAGTTTGTTTTCTTGTGCTAATGATATCACGGGTTTCTGTTTAAGTTTTGTGTTGTAAGTTTTCAAGTTTTGGGTGATGTTCTCATGGACAAAGAGATAAGGAGTGGAAAGAGCTCAAGCTTGGGGATGCCCAAGGCATCCCAAGCCAAATTCAAGGACACCAAAAAGCCTAAGCTTGGGGATGCCCCGGGAAGGCATCCCCTCTTTTGTCTTCAATCCATCGGTAACATTACTTGGAGCTATATTTTTATTCACCACATGATATGTGTTATGCTTGGAGCGTCTTGTATCTTAGGAGTCTTTTCTTTTTGTTTGGTCACAATCATCCTTGCTGCACACCTTTTTGAGAGAGAGACATGCACTCATCGTGATTTTGCTTGAATTCTCATAGTGCTTCACTTATATCTTTTGAGCTAGATACTTTTGCTCATAGTGCTTCACTTATATCTTTTGAGCTAGACACTTTTGCTCTTGTGCTTCACTTATATCTTTAGAGCACGGTAGTGCGTGTTTTGGTAGTTGGCTTATGCTATGAAAGTAGTCCCAAATGTGATAGGTACGCAAAGAGGATACAAAATCTTCTGTCGTCTCTTGAACTTGCGTTGGTTTTTCCCTTGAAGAGGAAAGGGTGATGCAGCACAGGAGCAGTAAGTATTTCCCTCAGTTTGAGAACCAAGGTATCAATCCAGTAGGAGAATCGCGTCAAGTACAGAGTACCTGCACAAACACAAAAGAGCTTGCACCCAACGCTACAAAGGGGTTCTCAATCCCTTCAAGATTGATTGCAAAGTGAGAACTGAATGCAGAAAGTGCAACGAAGTAAAAGTGTAAGGCTAAAAATATGATGTGAAGTAGACCCGGGGGCCATAGTGTTCACTAGAGGCTTCTCTCAAAATAGCACATATCACGGTGGGTGAACAAATTACTGTCGAGCAATTGATAGAACCGCGCAAAGTCATGACGATATCTAAGGCAATGATCATACGTCTAGGCATCACGTCCGAGACAAGTAGACCGATACTTTCTGCATCTACTACTATTACTCCACACATCGACCGCTATCCAACATGCATCTAGTGTATTGAGTTCATGACGAACAGAGTAACACCTTAAGCAAGATGACATGATTTAGAGGGATAAACTCAAACCAATGATGAAAACCCCATCTTTTTACCCTTGATGGCAACAACACGATGCATGCCTCGCTACCCCTTCTGTCACTGGGTGAGGTCACCGCACGGTATGAACCCAAAACCAAGCACTTCTCCCATTGCAAGAATCATAGATCAAGCTGGCCAAACAAAACCCACAACTCGAAGAGAATTACAAGGATATGAAATCATGCATGTAAGAGATCAGAAGAAACTCAAATAAGATTCATAGATAATCTGATCATAAATCCACAATCCATCGGATCTCGACAAACACACCGCAAAAGAAGATTACATCGGATAGATCTCCATGAAGATCATGGAGAACTTTGTATTGAAGATCCAAGAGAGAGAAGAAGCCATCTAGCTACTAGCTATGGACCCGTAGGTCTATGGTGAACTACTCACGCATCATCGGAGAGGTCATGGTGTTGATGAAAAAACCCTCCGTATCCGAATCCCCCCTCCGGCAGGGCACCAGAATGTACCCGAGATGGGTTCTTGCGGAGACAGAAGCTTGCGGCGGCGGAAAAGTATTTTCGTGGCTCTCTAGATTTTTTCTGGGATTTAGGGAATATATAGGCGAAAGAGCTAGGGCAGAGGAGGCCCAGGGAGCCCACAATCCTGGGAGGCGCGGGCCCCCTGGCCATGGTTAGGGGGCTTGTGGGGTCCCTGGTGACCGTCTGGCTTGGTTCTCAAGTCTCCCGATCGTCTTCTATTTTGGAAAAAATCTTTTTGGAAGTTTCATTCCGTTTGGAAAAAATCCTCCTCTGAAAAGGGTCAAAAACACGAAAAAAACAGGAACTGGCACTTGGCACTGAGTTAATAAGTTAGTCCCAAAACAGATATAATAGGCATACAAAACATCCAAAGTTTTACAAGATAATAGCATGAAACCATCAAAAATTATAGATACGTTGTAGACCTATCACCCACGCGCGCCCCTCCGGCGTCTTCTACCTCGAGATCCACTCCGGTGAGACGCGCCTCATCCTTGGCATGTCCGACACCACCAAACAGACAGCTCGCGCATACGACGCGAAGGCGTGGCACCTCCGGCGTACTCATAGGGAGATGAACTTCCCCTAGGTGGTGATGGGGGAGTGGGCGTAGGAGCTCGTGCCTCCCCGTGGATTGTCGTCGACAAGGGCCGTCGCGAGAACCGGAGGCGGGACCGCCGCCTCGGCATTGCTGAGATGGACGAGGAGGCTATGGAGGTGTGGCGCCAACGCTTTCCGGAGGACTTCGTCAGCGAGTGCGAATTTACGCGCAAAAGAGGGCGGAGCGAGCCGCCTATCGCGAGGAGAGGCGTACGTGGAAGGAGGTCGCGCTCTTCAACACACCAGTAGAAAAAGGATCTTTCAGCCGAGGACCGAAAGACCATTAGTCCCGGTTCAAATCAAAACAGGGACCAATGCCAGGCATTGGCCCCGATTCGGTTTGCCGGGGCATTGGTCCCAATTCGGTTCACCACATTAGTCCCGGTTTGGGGCAAAACCCGGGACTAAAGATCCAGCGACTGTCACGTGGCGTGTCGCGGATCATTAGTCCCAGTTTGTGGCACGAACCGGGACTAAAGGGTAGGCTATTAGTCCCGGTTTTAGATAAAAACCGGGACTAAAGTGTTGCCTATATAAACCCTCGCCCCTGCCCACCCTCTCCTCTGTCTTTGGGAGTTGAGGTGTGACCATGCATGCCATGCTCTTGCCACTCTAGTTCATGCACATGAGGTGTTCGATGAAATGCCCGAGCCACCATATATGAGAGAAGAAGAATGCCGACTGTTGTTGTGGGGTTCGCTTCTCCTTCTTCTCCTTGTGCTAGATATTTGTTATGCATTAGGGGAAGAAGGAGTAGCGACCATCATCGACGGTCAAAAAATCAGGTGAGGGAGTGTCCACCATATATGAGAGAAGAAGAATACCGACTATTGTTGTGGGGGTTGCTTTTCCTTCTTCTCCTTGTGCTAGATATTTGTTATGCATTAGGGGAAGAAGGAATAGCGACCATCATCGACGGTCGAAAAATCAGGTGAGGGAGTGTCCACCATATATGAGAGAAGAAGAATGCCGACTGTTGTTGTGGGGGTCGCTTCTCCTTCTTCTCCTTGTGCTAGATATTTGTTATGCACTAGGGGAAGAAGGAGTAGCGGCCATCATCGATGGTCGAAAAATCAGGTGAGGGAGTGTCCATCATATATGAGAGAAGAAGAATGTCGACTGTTGTTGTGGGGCTCACTTTTCCTTCTTCTCCTTGTGCTAGATATTTTTTATGCACTAGGGGAAGAAGGAGTAGCGACCATCATCGACGGTCGAAAAATCAGGTGAGGGAGTGTCCACCATATATGAGAGAAGAAGAATGCCGACTGTTGTTGAGGGGGTCGCTTCTCCTTCTTCTCCTTCTGCTAGATATTTGTTATGCACTAGGGGAAGAAGGAGTAGCGATCATCATCGACGGTCGAAAAATCAGGTGAGGGAGTGTCCACCATATATGAGAGAAGAAGAATGCCGACTGTTGTTGTGGGTGTCGCTTTTCCTTCTTCTCCTTGTGCTAGATATTTGTTATGCACTAGGGGAAGAAGGAACATCGACCATCATCGACGGTCAAAAAATCAGGTAAGGGAGTGTCCACCATATATGAGAGAAGAAGAATGCCGACTGTTGTTGTGGGGGTCGCTTTTCCTTCTTCTCCTTGTGCTAGATATTTTTATGCACTGGGGGAAGAAGGAGTAGCGACCATCATCGACGGTCGAAAAATCAGGTGAGGGAGTGTCCACCATATATGAGAGAAGAAGAATGTCGATTGTTGTTTTGGGGGTCACTTTTCTTTCTTCTCCTTGTGCTAGATATTTGTTATGCACTAGGGGAAGAAAGGGTACCGACCATCATCGACGGTCAAAAAGTCAGGTGAGGGAGTGTCCACCATATATGAGAGAAGAAGAATGCCGACTGTTGTTGTGGGGGTCGCTTCTCCTTCTTCTCCTTGTGCTAGATATTTGTTATGCACTAGGGTAATAAGGAGTAGCGACCATCATCGATGGTCGAAAAAACAGGTGAGGGAGTGTCCACCATATATGAGATAAGAAGAACGCCGACTGTTGTTGTGGGGGTCGCTTTTCCTTCTTCTCCTTGTGCTAGATATTTGTTATGCACTAGGGGAAGAAGGAATAGCGAGCATCATCGACGGTCAAAAAATTAGCTGAGGGAGTGTCCACCATATATGAGAAAAGAACAATGCCGACTGTTGTTGTGGGGGTCGCTTCTCCTTCTTCTCCTTGTGCTAGATATTTGTTATGCACTAGGGGAAGAAGGAGTAGCGACCATCATCGACGGTTGAAAAATCAGGTGAGGGAGTGTCCACCATATATGAGAGAAGAAGAATGCCGACTGTTGTTGTGGGGGTCGCTTTTCCTTCTTCTGCTTGTGCTAGATATTTGTTATGCACTAGGGGAAGAAGGAATAGCGACCATCATCGACCGTCAAAAAATCACGTGAGGGGGTGTCCACCATATATGAGAGAAGAAGAATGCCGACTGTTGTTGTGGGGGTCGCTTGTTCTTCTTCTCCTTGTGCTAGATATTTGTTATGCACTAGGGGAAGAAGGAGTAGCGACCATCATCGACGGTCGAAAAATGAGGTGGGTGAAATGATGATACCATGCCAACTTTCAATACTTTTAGAGTTCATTTGTAGTTCTTTTCAATTTCAGGGTCAACTAGCTCAAAAAAATGCACGAAAAATACCAAATGAAGTCAGAAATTGTTGAAAATTTGTGATGTGCCTTTGAATGGTGCATTTGGAACACACAAAAAGTATGGAGTTCAAATAAGTTCACAAAAATGAAATTCCTTTGTAACAAATGAGTTCTCGTTCGAAGGCGTGATACTTCGAGAGAGATTGTCCTTTTGTACACGAAGTGCATCCGGTTTTTGTCGTAACCCTCTCAACTTTTCAGCACATGCTATGTGGGTGAAATGATGATATCATGCCAACTTTCAACATTTTCAGAGTTCATTTGTAGTGCTTTTCCATTTTAGGGTCAACTAGCTCAAAAGAAATAAGTAAATGCACGAAAAATACCAAATGAAGTCAGAAATTGTTGAAACCTTATGATGTGCGTTTGAATGGTGCATTTTAAACACACAAAAAGTATGGAGTTCAAATAAGTTCAAAAAATGAATTCCCTTTCTAACACATGAGTTCTCGACCGAAACTCTCATACTTCAAGAGAGATTGTTCGTTTGGTACATGAAGTGCATCTAGTTTTTGTCGTAACCCTCTCAACTTTTATCACATGCTATGTGGGTGAAATTATGATACCATGCCAACTTTCAACATTTTGAGAGTTCATTTATAGTGCTTTTCAATTTCAGGGTCAACTAGCTAAAAAAATATATGTAAATGCACAAAAAATACCAAATAAAGTCAGAAATTGTTGAAATTTGTGATGTGCCTTTGAATAATCCATTTTTAACACACCAAAATTATGGAGTTCAAATAAGTTCAAAAAAATGAAATCCCTTTGTAACAGATGAGTTCTTGTTCGAAACCCTCAAATTTCGAGAGAGATTGTCCGTTTTGTACATGAAGTGCATTCAGTTTTTTTCGTAACCCTCTCAAATTTTTAGCATATCCTATGTGGCTGAAATGATGATACCATGCTAACTTTCAACATCTGCAGAGTTTGTTTGTAGTGCTTTTCAATTTCAGGGTCAACTAGCTCAAAAACAAGTAAATGCACGAAAAATACCAAATGAAGTTAGAAATTGTTGAAATTTTTTAATGTGCCTTTTAATGGTGCATTTTCAACACACAAAAAGTATGGAGTTCAAATAAGTTCAAAAAAATGAAATCCCTTTGTAACAGAGAGTTCTCGTTCGAAACCCTCATACTTCGAGATAGATTGTCCGTTTTATACACGAAGTGCATCCAGTTTTTGTCGTAACCCTCTCAAATTTTTAGCGCATGCTATGTGGGTGAAATGATGATACCATGCCAACTTTCAATATTTTCAGAGTTAATTTGTAGTGTTTTTTCAATTTCAGGGTCAACTAGTTCAAAAAAAAAAGTAAATGCACGAAAAATTCCAAATGAAGTTAGAAATTGTTGAAAATTTGTGATGTGCCTTTGAATGGTGCATTTTCAACACACAAAAAGTATGGAGTTCAAATAAGTTTAAAAAATGAAATCCCTTTGTAACAGACGAGTTCTCGTTCGAAACCCTAATACTTCGAGAGAGATTGTCCGTTTTGTACACGAAATGCATCCCGTTTTTGTCGTAATCCTCTCACCTTTTTAGCACATGTTATGTGGGTGAAATGATGATACCATGCCAACTTTCAACATTTTCAGAGTTAATTTTAGTGCTTTTCAATTTCAGGGTCAACTAGCTCAAAAAAATAAATAAGTAAATGCACGAAAAATACCAAATGAAGTCAGAAATTGTTGAAAATTTGTGATGTGCCTTTGAATGGTGCATTTTCAACGTACAAAAAGTATGGAGTTCAAATAAGTTCAAGAAAATGAAATCCCTTTGTAACAGATGAGTTGTCGTTCGAAACCCTGATACTTCAAAAAAGATTGTCTGTTTTGTACACGAAATGCATCCAATTTTTGTCGTAACCCTCTCAACATTTTAGCAGATGCTATGTGGGTGAAATAATGATATGATGCCAACTTTCAACATTTTGAGAGTTCATTTGTAGTGCTTTTCAATTTCAGGGTCAAGTAGCTCAAAAAAAAAGTAAATGCACGAAAAATACCAAATGAAGTCAGAAATTATTGAAAATTTATGAAAATATTTAATAGAAAACAAAAAAAAAGAGTCAACCAAAAAGAATCAACTAAAACATTAACTAAAATGAATGAATTAAAAATAATCAACTAAAATTGTCAAAGTGCTTATTTGTTAAAAAAATCTTTAATAGCAAAAAATGAAAGTAAAGTTATTCACAAATTTCAAAGAATTCAAATTTGAAACTAAATATTTAGTTGTAAGTAGAAAAAAAACAAAATAAATAAAGCAAAAAACAAAACAAATATAATGGAAAAAATTGAAATTATATGAGAATTTATAGAGAAAATTCAACCTAAATTCAAAGTGAGCTCACTTTGAATTTAGGTTGAATTTTGTCTTTAATTTCACATATATTTTCAATTTTTAAATTTATAGTGCGTTTAAGCCCGTAAGCCTGCTTTAGAGAGGAGCTCGACACGGTTGGGGCAGCGGGGCTTATAAACCAGTCGCGGCTCCTCTCGACAAGCGAGGTGGGACTAAACTTTCGGATGCCGCGAGCCCAAGGTCTTTAGTCCCGGGTCGTGGCTCGAACAGGGCCTAAAGACCACCTTTAGTCCCGGGTCGAGCCACGACCCGGGACTAAAGACCCTCGTTTCTCGTCACTTTGCCTCCTAAAAAGGGGTCTTTAGTCCCGCGTCGTGGCTTGGCCCGGGACTAAAGGTGGTCTTTAGTCCCGGTTCGAGCCACGACCCGGGACCAAAGCTCCGTCTATATAGGCGGTAGTTGGAAATTTGTGATGTCGAAATCGCGGTTTCCATATTCTTCCTCCTCTCGCGCGCGACGCGGACGAACCCTCGACGCCGACTCTTCCCGGACGCTGTCGCCGTCTCTGCGCTCCTCCCCGCCGCCGCCTCCCTCTCCGTCATCATCGTCGTCATCGCCGCCGCCTCCCTCGCCATCCCCGCCGCCCCATTCCCCTCCCGCGGTAAGCCCCCTTCCCCTCTCCCGCTCCGGTAAGCCGGCCGACCCCCTCCCCATCCCGCTCCGGTAAGCCCACCCCCTCCAGGCGCCGCCACCCCCTCCCTCCCGCTCTAGGCACCCCAAGGCTGCTGCCATTTAGATTTTAGGGCCATCGGTTCAAGCTAGAATAAATTGAAATAATGAAAATTGAGATGCATATGTTAATAAGAAAATCAAGATATATATGTTTGTTAAAGATCTTTTGATGGGCTAACTAGAAAGAAGGAAACAAATCATGTTTGTAAATTTCATGTAAGTAGGCACATTAGGTTTGAATTAGACAACCAATGGTTTCAAACAACTTATTTAAACTTTGGAGAGGAAAAAGGGCACATACATATTTCATCAACCTACAAATATCATCCTTTTGTTGGTGTTAATATAATGCATAAAACAGTAGTGAGTTTCTCACTTTTGCTTGCTAAATTGTGCTAAGTTTTGTCGGAATGTACGAGTGGCCTAGCTAGCTATGTATATATATATGGATTTCAGGAGGGTATGGAAATAATCTTTGATCTTTGTCCTAAAGACAATATGCCAGGCAACATCGACATTTGGGTGGTTGTCGATGATATGCTTCCTGTTTTACCGCCATGTGAGTTTCTCAACCATATTTGTCAAGTAATTTGCATTTATATTTAGAAATAGTTGGTGTTCATCCAAATACTAAATTTGTTAAATTATAATTTACATCTTATTTCGTTTCTTTGAGTGAATTACGGAAATTAATTTACACGACACACTACACGTATGGATCATATCTAACTTGGGAGAAGAAGGATGTTCTTCTCCACTTTCTTGTTGCTGGTGTTCTGGTTTCTAGGAATACCTTAATTATACATTTTACATGCCACTAGTGCATAGGTTGAGGCCGGATGACATTCGCCGAAATATCTTGGTAAAAGTTTCCTAATTAAGTACGCTCTACTATTGCATAAATGGTGTTGATTACATTGCTAACTAGGTTATTATTATTCAAAAAATTAGGTTATTATTATGTTCTTCAACAACAACTGCCACATGATGTAGTGCCTCTGTTCATGCATCCAGAAGGTCAAATGAAAATTAGAAGCCCGCTGAGGGCTAAGTTCGATGCTCCATACTCGAGTAACCTCAAATCAAGATAAAAAGGCTTCAAATTGAAGCATGGAGAGAAATAAAGAAGGTTCGCAAGCCACAAGTTGGAGACCGTTGGATCTCTGTGCTTCATCATGGATACATAGGTGTTATTCTGTTTTATGGCATTATACCTAAGAGCAAGGACTAGGTCTTACGAGAGACAAGTTATTCTGGTTTATATTATTACTTGACATTATCGATTAGGATGCATGCATATGATGACTATTATGACGTTTCTCTATTTTACTTTATGTGTATCATATGATAACTTGGTATATGATTAAGATGATGATGAGTTGTTAGATGATCGATTAGAATACTATTGCCATTCAACAGAAATGATATGAAATGATATAGTGTAAAAAAGATGCATATATGTGCATGTAACTCGTGTCTACATTTTATAAATATGTTCAACAAAGCACGACGGATGAGATGGTGTAATATATTCGTGACGATGTGCAATATATATATAACAAATAAATGGGAAAATAGGGGGTAGCAAAATAGCCCATCCAATTTAGTGCAAAACACTAAACCCAAAAATTGCTCAAAAAAAAACAGACTAATACCCCTCCCCCCTCGCTCCCAGCCCCGCCACGTGAAATGCCATTAGCCCCGGTTCGGGGCCAAACCGGGGCTAGCATTAGTCCGGTTTGATTAGTCTCGGTTCACCAACCGGGACTAATGGCCCAACCAAACTGGGACTAAATGCCCTTTTTTCTATTAGTGACATCAATCTCAAAGAAGCGTCGACCTGGGATGGCGACGATGAAAGGTGGAATGACGTCTTCATTATGGCGTTGGAGTCTTATGACACCACCGAGTCGGAGAAGGACAACAAGGTGTAGTCAGCCGCCATCTTTTCTATCGTTTGTGTGAACTTGTTTGTCATGAACTTGTTTGTGATTTAATCTTGTTTCTGTAAACTTTACCGATCATTTTATACGTGTTGTTTCTGCGTGGATGACATAACGCGTTCGATTTTACATCGCCTGGTGCGTTAAAAATTACAGCGCCCGTGAAGCAACTGACTATTGATACGAAAAACGACGGTCACACGTCCTGTAATTTTTTTTTAAGCACGCGTCAGTTGGAAATGCTGTTACATACATACGGGGACCAATTGCAAGATTTTTCGCAGACGTGAGGAATGGAAGGCTCCATCGATTAACAATTCAACCTCACGCCATTGCCCCACATGCACTACCACTAGTGATAGTAACAAATCTCTCTCTTTCTCTCTGGCTCGGTCGCTCCAACGGGCTTCAAATAGATCGCCCTGCATAAAAGCCACTCATTTCTCCCACTCGCTCACTCTGTTTCCGCTCTCCTCCTCTTCCTCATCCTCTCTGCCACTAACCACCTCCCTCTGCATCAAACCCACCTCCCTCCTTCCGTCCCCTGTTTCTCGCTTTCCCCCCCGCGACCGAATCTCCTGCGGCGCCGTCCCCCTCCAACTCCAATGGTGAACCCGCCGGAGCTCTACCACCGGATCCTCGACGTCCCCAGGGGCACCTCGTTGCAGGGGCTCCGCGCCGCGTACAAGGGCCTCGCCAGGAAATGGCACCCCGACAAGCACCCGCCGGCCTCCAAGCCCGAGGCCGAGGCGCGCTTCAAGGCCATCACCGAGGCCTACGAGGTGAGTGCCCCGCCGCCTCTTCCCCGGTCACCTCCCTGCGTGCGCGCGTCGCCGCCGTGGGAATCGCGTTCCTGATTCGCTGTGCTCGCGCGCGTCGGCGTGGGCTTCCTTTGGTTGTGCAGGCGCTCCTGGACCAGCAGGAGAACAGGGCGGTGTTCGGGGTGTGCAACGACGACCGGGCCAGCGAGATGTTCGGGACATTCGGCTCCGGAGGCGGCGGCGGCGCGCGCATGGCGAGGACGCGCAGCGACGACTTCTCCATGAGGAGCGCGCCCGCCACGCCGGCCAGGGAGTTCACCAAGGTCTACAGCTCCGGCAACACGGGCGGGCGCCGCGCCTTCGCCGAGTTCTCCAGCTCCATCATGCGCAAGGCGCCGCCGCTGGAGCGCACCCTCGAGTGCACGCTGGAGGAGCTCTGCCGAGGCAGCAAGAAGCAGGTCAAGTTCACCCGCGACGTCGTCACCAAGAACGGGTACTGCCGCTCACCGCTTCCTCCTCCCTCCCCCCACCTAATCCATGAGCAGGACTGAATTCTTCAAGAAAACGAAATACTATCAATTCACGCGGAACAGGCCTGATGTGATCCATCATCCATCAACATGGGAGATTTCGACGGATCGATGCTTGAGAAATTTCAGGGTAGGCAAGAATTCAGACTTTGCTCCTGACGGCGACGTCCATTCCACCTTGGCACCTTGCGCCCTCGCCCCAATTTGCCACGCTGTTTTCCAAATCCTCGATGCACAGTAACCCAGCACCATTGCCGCATCCTTTCCAGCCAACGCCGCACTTCTTTTTTACAGTGGGTGAACTGCTTTATAGCATGCCTGCCTGCCTGCCTGCATTCGTCAGGGGAATATTTAGCTTACTTTGGAACATAACAACCAAACCTTTAGGCAACTGCTCTCCGGTGGCGCGCCTTTTTACCTCCTCACGGGCATCTATGCTATCCTTGCAAAGATTATCCTACCTAACATGAGACGTAATACCTCCACTAATGATGTTCTTGGAAAGGGTTTAGTGTCAGGGCCCTGTCTCGAGGGGAAAATTCTAAGGCTTCAGTTGCTTTCCTTGCCGCATATGTGTATGCAAGTTTGTTGGGGACTTTGATTACCCTTCTTTTGGACCTATAATCTAACAAAGATGTGGTCCTTTGAGAGTATTCATTCATAATTTGGTTTACATGTGAGGGTATGGCCGAGGAGGGTTCAGAGACAATGACTCCTGAGCTTCCTTGCTCCTTTAGACTCTATCCCCTGGGAATGTTGGTGAGCTAATCGCCATCACATGATTAATGCCTTTGACAGGTCAATAGTTAAGAAGGAGGTGACCCAGACGATCATGGTGAAGCCGGGGTGGAGGAAAGGGCACAAGGTCACCTTGGATGGCATGGGGGATGAGAGGCCGGGGTGCCTACCTGCCGATGCCGTCTTCACCGTGGCCGAGAAGAAGCACTCGACGTTCAAGAGGGTGGGCGACGACCTGGTGCTCAAGGCCAAGGTGCCGCTGGTGAACGCGCTCACCGGCTGGTCCTTCTCATTCAGGCTCCTCAGTGGCAAGAAGGTGAGCTGCTCGTTCGACGACGAGGTCATCTGCCCGGGGCACGAGAAGGTGATCAAAGGGGAAGGGATGCCGATCGCCGAGCAGAGAGGCACGCGGGGCGATCTGAGGGTGAAGCTCGAGATAGTCTTCCCAGATCAGCTCACCGACGAGCAGCGCTCCGGCCTCGCTGAAATCCTCAAGGACTGCACCTGAGCGAGTCTGCAATGTTGTTGTTAGGCCCAGCTGTACGTGTCAAGTTTTCCCGGCCATGCTGTTGATACCTCTCCAGAGGGTGTGAGTACATAAAGAGATGGGTCCTTGTACATACAGTTTTTTTTTCTCTCTCTCTCTACATATATGTATATGAAACGTGAGTTTTTTTCTCTCTCTCTACATATATGTATATGAAGCATTATGTGGATAGTACATGCTTGGCCCATGAGCTGTATGTACACGCGAGATCTCGCCTTGTTTTCTTGGCCTCTTGATGCCTCCAGTTCATTCACTCCATTAACTATCTCAAGGTGCAGTTAATTGGTGGTCATTCCGTCAGTTACTAGTGTGCGCTGGTGCCAGCATGAGCATCGCCTAATCCCTTGCTTGGCCGAGGAATTTACAGGTTTGCTTTCCTGTCACCAACTTGACACGCTGTTCATGCTGGTGCTGCTTAAATCTCAAGGAATTCAGTACAGTTAACAATTTAATCATACTGCTGCAGATGCTTGGATGGGCCATTTGGTAGGCGAGAAAAGCCCGGGCGATCTGGAGAAATCGACGAAGCTGGACCATGGCAATGAATTGCTCGTACCCGAGCGAGGCGTCGAAATTGAATGAAATGATCTAGCTGAGGGGAGGGGAGGAGGAGCTGGAATTGATGGTTGGTGCAGTGCAGTTCCTCCAGCAGATGTTGGGTCCCTGATGCTCCTGGAAAGGAAAGAGCAACCAAACCAACCCTGTTGGGACTTGTGGTGGTTCAGTGCCAATTGGCGTTTGGTAGCCCAGCGGCAAGAGAAGGGAGCAACTTGTGTGTGCTGCACTATTGCCAGTAGGTGCTGCACAAACACCTTGGGACAAGTAGGCAGCAAGTGCTCCACCAGTCAACTAACCACACTGTAGCAAATTCGACAAGATGCCGGCAAATGAAGAGAAGCACCTTCTGTCCACGACAACGTCCTAAGTTACAAACATCCGATCCGATCATCGCCGGCGGGCGGCGGCGGAGACTGGCTAGTAACCCATGACCGCCGACGACATGTTGAGCAGGGGCCCGAGCGTGTCGGGCGCGAACTTCCTTGCGAACAGGAAGCACATCGACGTCGGCCTGTCGTTGTAGTAGCAGGAGGGCCTGTCGCCTTTCCACCTCCTCCGCCTGATGCCCTGGATCGCCGCCGCCGTCACGTTGCTGGCCGTGTACTTGGCCGGGTGGGCGCCGCCCTTGGTCCAGTCGACGTACGTCACCGTGCGGTTGGCGTTCCGGGCGCCGTGCAGCATGTCCACGGTGGTCGGGAGGTAGTGCTCGTCCGGGTAGCACGACGGCCGGCAGTGCCGCCGGAAGAGCGGGTAGTACTTGGTGTCGGCGAGCACGCTGATGGCCAGGTCGCGGTTGAGCTCGAACCACTGGGACCCTTTCCTCCACTGCGGCAGCCTGATGGCCGGCGCCATGCGGCGGCTGTACCGGCCCTGGCACTGCTTGGTCTGCTGGAAGTAGACCTCCACGAAGCTGTGCCGCGATCCGACGAGGTAGTCGTAGACCGCCCGGAAGCTGTGCAGCGGGATGCAGCTCTCGGAGAGCAGCACGAAGCGCTCGTTGGAGAAGTCCAGCAGCGCGTTCGCCAGCAGCCGCTTCTCCGCGTCCATCAGCGATATCGATCCCCACGCGGTCTCCTGCACACACGCGGAAAAGAATTAATGGCCGCACCGCACGTGAGGATAAGGTGGTGAGCGCGCCGGCCGGCAATGGCACCGGCGGCATTGCTCTGTGATGTGTCGTGTAGCACGTATGTACGTACCTGGCTTGGGATTTGACGGCCGTAGAAGGGCGAGTCGGCGGAGACGTTCACCGTCACTCCCGGCGGCGCGTGGACGTAGACGGAGAAGCGGTCCTCGTGGCCGCGGAAGAAGCGCTCCCAGAGCGGCGCGAGCGGCAGCTCGCCGCTGCCGGTGAGGAACATGAAGGCCACCTTGGGCACGCGCTTGAACGGATACTGGGCGTCCACCGGCACCATGGAGGCGCGCCAGAAGAGCTGGTCGTCCGTCATGTCGTGCATGAGCTGCGTGGGGGCCACGAACTCGGCGAAGCCGGCCTCCGCCTCGGCGCCGGCCTCGGCGTAGACGGTGGTGGTGGTGCTGGGGAAGACGATGCTGTTGTAGGTCCTGCTGTACTGGGTGCGCGGCCCGGTGGCCGTCCAGAGGCCGGCGATCACGCCGACCGCGAAGATCACGAGGAACATCACTGACCTGGCGAGGCAGGTGGAGGACTCCTTCCTCGCCAACATAACCCTCAAGTCGTCGACGACCCCGCCCTTCATGTCCGAGCTCCGTTGTCGCCACCGAACGCAACAAAACGCAAGCGTACAACGCCACTACGCGGCAAGGCCAAAACCCCTCGACATGAACGACAGGGAGCTAGCTCTGCTGCTCGATCGATCGATCGGAGGACGGATTTAAACGAGAAGCTCGGCGGATCGCTTGCGAGCCTCGGCTAGGGCTAGCATACGATGCGATGTGCCAGGACCAACCGCGCACTCCAGTGTATTATCTCTCTGGCTCCTGATTCCCGGGAGCTGGCCTTCACGGGGAAGCCATGAAGAGAGGCGGAGAGCCGGAGAAAGGTATATACAGCCACAGGTCCGTCGATCGATCGGTGTTTCCCAAGGTGGCGGGCGAAGAATCGGCAGAGATGCGGCCAAAAAGTGGGGAGATCGAGGGAAGATATAGATATCGAGGGAACAAGAAGGGGGCGCGCGAGAGCGAGCAGGATATCCCGCGTTTGAACTACGTAGCGTGTGCAATTGGGAAGGCGGTTTATATACCGACCGTGGAGATATAGGAGTCTTCTCGGTAATGTCAGCAGCCCTAGGTGTGTTCGATATGCCCGTCCAGCTTGACGGGATATGTCAGGTTGTTTCGAGGACATATATACGCATAGGAATCCAAGGTACATACGTGCACAGCTCCGATCCGGATTATTGTTATATCAAAAAAGCAATCCCTTTTGGAGTTATATACATGGAGGGCGTGCGTGCAGTTGCGCACCGCACGCGCGTTCTTGGGAGGACGACACCTTCTAAGACGATCAAGAACATATTCGGTTTGATAGAATTTGTGTCGAATATGTGTAACTCGGACCAGAGATATAACCGCATCGCGCGTAGTTAAAATAGACTAGACCAATCTGGCAAACTAAAACCCTTTTGCTGCCATAGTTCTGCAACACCGCCTTGCTAAGCCGCGCAACCGGAAGGAGGTGGGGTACATCAGACACGGTCTAGATTAACCATCCCACACACGATAAACAAGAAAGTGCACGTGTGCATTCCACACAATTTTCCTAGAGAAACATTTGCTTTTGTATTGTGTAACACACGTGATGCATCCCAAGAAATCGTGTGAGATGTAACGAACATCCTACATAATTTTCTTCAAGGAAACATTTGCATTAGTACTTTGCAATACACATGACTCGTCCCAAGAAATCGTGCGAGACAGGATGATCCATCACAAATGCATTTTCTGGTGGAAACGTTTGTGGCATGTGTATAATATAAATGGTTGTCTAGGAGATCATTGTGTATGGTGCTTCATTGATTCCAAACTTTCCTTTTGAAGCAATTGTGTGTGTTGCTTGTGGGTCATTGCCCATGGTACTTAATATGTAACCGTGTGCAAGACATCGGTCCAATTAGATGTGTTATTAGCCTATTATTATAAATTTCTGTTATAGCCAGATTCACATTTCATATCGAATAAATGTTCACCACGATTTCATGTCGAACATACAATATAATATATATTCATCTAACACATCAAGTTTTTAAAATTGACATCACCAAGTTCTTAAAATTGACATCACCTTACGCCATGTAGCTAGTTCACTACACCACAACACAACATATACCTAGTGATTCATACCACTGTACACTAGCACAAAATTTCAAATGTAACATCTAAAATAATTGGAAAGTGGCATAACAGGTTGTAGATAGACTATATGAATCTTATCTGTTTTTTAAGCAGAAGGCGGATATTAAGACTTGAACGGTGTTGAAGGTCCTCGCATTTTCAGGCCAGCGCCTATGGAAGACTGTCTGTCCATCCTTCGCCCCCTTGAGGAAGACTTCAATATTGTACCATGGATTTGTATCAATACCTTCCTTGTCTCTTGAGCATGAATATGATTTGAGAAGTAGTCATCAGTGAACTGCTCAGGAAAGGACTGAAAAAAGGTATGCATAAATATGTTTTCTAAATGTAAAATGGTGTGCCTAAAAAAGGTAAGACGGATGAGTATCATCCTATAGTTGATTGATGTCTTCTTTATTACGCACACACGAGTTTGTTGTTTTTCCTCACTAGTTTGTTTATCCTAACAATCTTGATGAGCTTATTGATTTGACTAATATTCATTGAGATCTGATTTCCCCATATGTAGGTCCAATAATGGGTCTAAACCTGTGAAACCGGGACCTATATGCAGGACCAAATTATTAAAACCTAGTTATTAGAAGTTTCCTGCAATTGCACGATATTGTGCCATTGGTCAAATGACAATGTGCAAACCCCAATGGTAAATCTTAGTGTCTTGCATTGTCACCTTTCAATTACATAAGGTAGATATCCACCGGGTTAAATGAGAATTAACATACTAACAATGAGATAGGTTAATGAAGAATAAACACATTGCAGATTTAACATATTTGAACCATGGACAAGCAAACTAAAACATGCATGCTTAACACCCAAAAAACAACAATTTTATTTGTTTCTTGTGTGTTCAGTACAACCAAATTTGATTTATTTCTGACATATATACTTATAAACTTGTACCCCAACAATTGTGCATCACATTGAATCGAATAATTGAACCAAACAATGCAACTAAACACCACATTGCACAATTGAATAAAACAATGCAACTGAATATCACATTGCACAATAAAACATACTTGAAGATCAAATTGCATAATAACATTACATTGGATATGTGAGTACTCGCTCAACTACAAGTATTTAGACATAGAGGGAGTAGAATTTATGACCAATAGTGGGCCGCCCAATAGGATTGCATGGGTTTGGGACCCACATTTTTTCTGCCATCTTGTTCTCCTTTTAATTTATTTAATGTATAACTGAAGTATGTTAACTACATATATTCCATAAATTAATTAAGTAAATTTAATCAAATATTTATAAACAATCATGTACTATAAAAAAAATCTTTGTGGACTTTCTGTAAAATATTTATATCAGTAAAAAAAAATGTTCGTGACATTTAAAAAAAGTTCACTTGTTTCAAAAATAAGTTTTTGATATTTAAATAAATGTTTATATAATGTTAAAAATATCTGTGTAATTTAACAAAAAATGTAACGCTAAAAAATGTTCAAGACATTTTTATTAAATGTTCTCATAATTCTCAAAAATAATTTATGCCAGCAAAAGTGTTCATTGTGTATTTTTTATATGTGTTGAGAAAAATGTGCAAAGCTTGTATCTATAAATGTACATCATGTATCTACACAAATACAAAAATGTGCAAAGCTTGTATCATAATTCTCACAATCGTCGATGCAAGTAATCTTGGCCATCATACCAAGCAGCGGTGGAGCTTGGACCAAATTTTTGGAGGGGCAATGGGCTAAGGAGGGGCAAATCTATAAGGTTTAGCCTGGTTTTACTGAACATACAGTACAAAAACTGATAGTAGTAGGTGAATTTTTCTTGGGCTTGGGGGGGGGGGGGCACCGCCCAGGTTGGCCCCCATGAAGCTCCGACGATGATACCAAGCACTTCCGATGACCTCCGTTGTTCAAATGATGAGCGCTCAACATGTTTAGCCTCCAATCAACATCATAACAAATATTTACATTAACACCGAGCACATAATTAATGTATCATTAATATCTTACATTTCCTATAAATACCCTACCTAACACATCAACATGCAATAAATACCCTTGCATTTTAAATCTCAATTAATACCACCTGATATTAGTGTGTAACAAAAAAATGCTACGCGTGTATACGGAAAATGTACCACGTGTATACAAAAAAAGTAGGCACTATTGGAGAAAATAAAAATAAATAAATAAGATAAACAAACCCCAAAGAAAAGTGTTAAAACACAGAGAAGAAAATACACATGTAGATTCTTAAACCAATCTCGACCGGTCCATAGAACCTTTCCAAAACTGATGCATGGGCTATAATGTTGGGTCGGACCATTTGATAGAGCACTAGAGGTGAGGCCAAGCTACATCTTGCATTTTTTAATGAAAGGGATGACCTCATCTCATTGTATTGAAAAATGAGGCACCAAAGCCACAACCCGTTCCCAGCACATTAGGCAAATCACTGCGGAAAGTAGACAAAGCGGCATGCTAGCTATTACATACCATCAACATTTTAGGTGGAATGACCTCTGAGGATCGATGGAGTCTTGTTGCTCGCTTCTCTTGCCTCCCAACCTCTTCATTTCCAAGCGATCCTCATAAGCTCTCTTCTTTGCCGATCTAGCAACAGTAAACACCTCTCCAGCAACACCAACTGATTGTCCCCACATACAATTCTTCGTTGATGAATTCAGACATATACCCTTCCTAGAAGAATCTAGGTACCTGGACACACTACGCCCTAAAAGCACATGTCATTACTCGTTTTTCATAAGCTCCAAATCACAACAATACAGGAAATACTAACCACAAATTTTTTATTATCAAGACACCACAAAGAAGTTAAGTAAGACATTTTGTGAGGAATTCAAAAGTTAAAGATCTCTGCAATAGTTGTCCAAACCTTCCTTGCCACAACACAATCAAAGAGTAACTCAAAACATATTCAACCTTTTCACATAAAAGGCAAGTCGCCTCATATCCCTCCTGCCATTTACTCAAATGATCTCGAGTCAGAATTTTTTGTGGAAAGCCAACCAAACAAAAACCTGATATTTATGGGGTGCAAAACTCTTCCATTTTTCCAAATTGGAGTACAAACCGCTCCCAATTAATCATGTTATAAAAGGAGCAAATAGAGTAAAAACCATGAAGTTCAAGCATATAGATGGGTTGATCATCATTATCATTGTGAACATAGCTTGACAAAACACACAACAATTCCCACCCTTAAACTAGAAAACCAGCATCCGACCCACACATCTCCTAAAAGTAAGTCTAAGAGTGTGACTATCCTAAACTTTGGCCACACAACAAACTTGTTGTTGACAAATGTTTTTTTTACCAAACTTGAGTATTCAAGGTAGTTTCCCCAGCCAAAGATATCAGGGTGATTTGACCATTTATGGTACCGACAAGGTCCCTTTGCTACGGTTCTATGGGGACTATGCACGCACAAAGAGCATCACCGACAGCTACGTGCATGAGGGTGTAGGCAGGTTCGGCCCGCTCGGAAGTGTAAAACCCTACGTCTTCTGTTTTGGTGGATTATGTGGATGATCGCAATACAGACGTGCTCGTCCGACAAGGATGATCGAGGGTAGCAGCTATACTGTGGACTGACCAGAGTGTCGACCCTTCTAAAGGTAGCCATGGACCTCCTTTTATAGTCTAAGAGGTTACCAAAGTGGCTAAATTGGTCTTTTCGTGGGAGAATAGTCCACAAGCTAACTCCCAAAGCTACTGACAGAAGCAACATTGGGAAATACCCAACTCTAACAGACAGAGACAACCGCATTAAATGGGTTGTGAGGTGGTGCACACGCAAAGTTCCCCGACAAGAATTGCCTCTCCTTCTGTGACGTTGTAGGATCTGAAGTATGTCTAGAGGGGGGGGTGATTAGACTACTTGACCAAATAAAACCTTAGCCTTTTCCCAATTTTAGTAGTGGGAAAGTTTTAGTAATTGTAGCAAGTCAAGCGCACCCTACACATAAAAGTCTAAGAGTATAGCGGCGGAAAGTAAAGACATGCACATGTAAATAGAGGGTAGGGATAGGAATATCAAATGCAAAGATTGATAGGGAGATTTTTGGAGTGGTTCCGATAGGTGGTGCTATGGTACGCCCATGTTGATGGAGACTTCAACCCATGGATGGTAATGGCTGCACGAGTCCACGGAGTGCTCAACCCATGAAGGTTCCACGGAGAAGCAACCTTGTCTATTCCATCACAGCTTACGTCCACGAAGGACTAGCCTCACTCGGGGTAGATCTTCACAAAGTAGGCGACCTCCTTGCCCTTACAATCTTCTTGGTTCAACTCCACAATGTAGGATCCGAAGTATGTCTAGAGGGGGGGGGGGTGATTAGACTACTTGACCAAAAATAAACTTAGCCTTTTCCCAATTTTAGTTGTGGGCCAGTTTTAGGAGCTGTAGCAAGTCAAGTACACCCTACACATGCATATCTAAAAGTATTGCAGTGGAAAGTAATGACATGCATATTTAAGTGGAGGGTAGGGATAGGAAGATCAAACGCAAAGGTTGACACGATGATTTTTCGCGTGGTTCCGATAGGTGGTGCTATCCTACGTCCACGTTAGTGGAGACTTCAACCCATAGAGGGTAATGGCTGCGAGAGTCCACGGAGGGCTCCACCCACAAGGGGTCTACAAAGAAGCGGCCTTGTCTATTCCACCATGGCTTACGTCCACACAGGACTAGTCTCACTCGGGATAGATCTTTGCGAAGTAGGCGATCTCCTTGCACTTACAAACTTATTGGTTCAACTCCACAACACGAAGTAGGAAGCTGCCAAGCAACACCTAGCCGATCTAGGAGGCACCACCTTCCAACAGGTAATAGATGCGGTAGAATGATGAACTCCTTGCTCTTGTGCTTCAAAAGATAGTCTCCTCGACACTCAATCAGTCTCTCATAGATTTGGCCTGGGTAGAAGTGATTGATTTGGTGGAAAGCAACTTGGGAAGGCTAGAGATCAAGTTTCAAATGGATGGATTGGAATATCTTAATCTCAACACATGAGTAGGTGGCTCTCTCTCTCAGAAAAATGGATATCGCAAGTGTGTGTGTGTGTGTGTGTGTTCTGAGTGCTTATTCTATGAATGAGAGGTGATGCATAGGTATATATAAGCATCTCCTAATATCCAACCGTTACAACATTATTGACCAAGTCGGTGAAACCGAAATGAATCTCAGTGGCACTAAGTTGCACTAAATGTGGTAACTTTTGAATTCTCGGTGAGATCGATATAGGAATCTTAGTGGTACTCATATGGTGTCCTCGGGCAGTTTCCAAATCTCGGTGAGAACGATTCCAAAACTCGAAAATTCTGATTCTTCAAATCGACAAACTCGAAAGTTGGTCACTGATTTTTGGTGGCACCGAAGTGGAAGTTGGTGGTACTGAGATTCTAGGGTTTGACAAAGGTTCTGTCTGTGGAAAAATTGGTAGGGCCGAGTGGAAATTATCGTTGGCACCGATTTTGATGTTTAGGCTTTGGACAGAGAATTTTGTGGGAGAATGACTGATTATTCTTGGTGGCTATCTCTAAGAACTTGAGAAACCAATTCATCATAGATACCTCATGTGACGCCCAAGATGCGACCCTATCCTCAATTTGGCACGAAGGCATCGTCAGGGATAGAAGCGCATCTCGTCGTGTCGCAAGAATGGATATCGTTACAAGTACATGTACTGAAAAGAAGAGATATATATAGAATTGGCTTACACTCGCCACAAGCTACATCAGAGTCACATCAATACATTACATATTCATCAAGAGTAAGAGCAGGGTCCGACTACGGACGAAAATAAACGACAAAAGAAGAACGACATCCATCCTTGCTATCCCAGGCTGCCGGCCTGGAACCCATCCTAGATCGACGAAGAAGAAGAAGAAGAAGAAGAAGAAGCAACTCCAAATGAACAATCAACGTGCTCGCGTCAAATAACCTTTACCTGTACCTGGAACTGGTGTTGTAGTAATCTGTGAGCCACAGGGGACTCAGCAATCTCATTTCCAAAGGTATCAAAACTAGCAAAGCTTAATGGGTGAGATCAGGTTAAGTGGTGAGGTTGCAGCAGCGACTAAGCATATATTTGGTGGCTAAACTTACGAGTACAAGAAATAAGAGGGGGATGATCTACGCATAACGGACGTGAACTACTGATGATCAAATGAATGATCCTGAACACCTACCTACGTCAGACATAACCCCACTTTGTCCTCGATCGGAGAAAGAACTCACGAAAGAGACAGTCACGGTTACGCACACAGTTGGCATATTTTTAATTAAGTTAACTTCAAGTTATCTAGAACCAGGGTTAAACAAAGCTTCCACGTTGCCACATAACCGCGGGCACGGCTTTCCAAAAAGATTTAACCCTGTAGGGGTGCTCCAACTAGTCCATCACAAATTACCACAAGCCGCATAGAAATCCTCGATCACGACACTCGCGATCTCGTCGGATTCCTTAGTGGAAAACCTCAACTCTGAGATTACCGAAAGCATCACCGGAATCCCGATGCACAAGATATCTCGTCAAAGGTAAAACTAATCCAGGCCGCCCCGCGTGTCAACGATCCCGATAGGATCCTCGTATCTCGTTCTCAGGACACGACGGATAAGCACAACGTATGGTGGCCTGATAGAAATCTCCCGAGTTGCCCCGTGTTGGTCCCGCAAACGGCTCTAGTTTTGGACCAGCACCAACATCACTGCCCCCCTGTATTATGTGAAATTACTCCTCGGGTTCATGACGCCCTATGCTTTCCGTATTAACAAGTTATTATGTTGGGCAAATGTAGTACCAATGTTGGGCCTTGCCAGACCAGCTTTAATCTAAAACGAATTATCAAGGGGGTCCCCATAACAACCCCGATCGTGTTAGGAGCGCTCGTTTATGGAACATAACACCGGTAGCCGAAACTAAGGGGGCAAAGGTGGAACAAAACACCAGGCTAGAAAGGCCGAGCCTTCCACCTTTTACCCAAGTATATAAGTGCATTAAATTAAATAGCATTTAAATAGGGTGATATAACAAGGAACCCATGTTGTCACATGGAAGAAACTACACCTGCAACTAGCAACGCTAACAACATGGTTAAGCAAGCGGTAACATAGCCAATCAGTGGTTTGCTAGGTCGAACAGGTTGATGGTTAACATGGCATTGTTGAGAGGCTGATATTTAACATGTGGTAGGCAACGAGACATAAACGATAGAAGCGATAAAACTAGCATGGCAATGATAGTAATGGTATCTGGGGAAATGGTCATCTTGCCTGAGATCCCGCTTGGAAGAAGAACAACTCGGTGAAGCAGACGAACCAACGTGGACGAACGGGTCCTCACATTCTGACACGCTTGCGGAACTCTATCGAGACGGAGCAAGCCGGAAACAAACATCATCACAAATATTCACCACAACAAAGCAAGACATGATGCATACCCTAATATGATGCATGATCAGTTCAATGGTGCAGGCATGGCATGGCAATTCACCTCACGCAAACACTACACGTTAAGTGAAGCTCGATATGCAACGGGTTGCATACCGACGGAACTCCACGTTTGATTATTTAATTCACTCCCGATTATTTACACGACAATATTAACTCGTTGTTAACATGGCAAGGGGTGAAGCAGTGATCCTACATGGCATCCTAGACGGTTTAACTCACAGAACATAGAACGGAGCTATGGCACAAGAGGCATGCAACACAAGATTTATATGCCATGAATGCGTCTGCATGCAAGTTCATCACATCACGCCAAGGAGGGAAAATAAGCACGGGTCGCCACGGCGAGCGAGAGGAAATCATGGCGGCAAAACGGAAACGATGCCACGGCAACGTTCCTATCCCGATAACTCGACGAGCAATCGCGCCAACGTATAGGAAGCGTGTGCGGGAACGCTAAATAAAGATGGGGTGATCCCGGTTACCGGGTTCCCAAGTGTCGAGGCACAACAAAAGAAGGACAACGTGCAACGGGCAACATATGATGCAAACATACATTCATTCATACATCACTTGTACACGGAACACGATGTCATGCCCAAGATGCGACCCTATCCTCAATTTGGCACGAAGGCCTCGTCAGGGATAGAAGCGCATCTCGTCGTGTCGCAAGAATGGATATCGTTACAAGTACATGTACTGAAAAGATGAGATATATAAAGAATTGGCTTACACTCGCCACAAGCTACATCAGAGTCACATCAGTACATAACATAATTATCAAGAGTAAGAGCAGGGTCCGACTACGGACGAAAACAAACGACAAAAGAAGAACGACGTCCATCCTTGCTATCCCAGGCTGCCGGCCTGGAACCCATCCTAGATCGATGAAGAAGAAGAAGACGAAGCAACTCCAAATGAACAATCAACGCGCTCGCGTCACGTAACCTTTACCTGTACCTGCAACTGGTGTTGTAGTAATCTGTGAGCCACGGGGGACTCAGCAACCTCATTTCCAAAGGTATCAAGACTAGCAAAGCTTAATGGGTGAGGTAAGTTAAGTGGTGAGGTTGCAGCAGCGGCTAAGCATATGTTTGGTGGCTAAACTTACGAGTACAAGAAATAAGAGGGGGAAGATCTACGCATAACGGACGTGAACTACTGGTGATCAAACGAATGATCCTGAACACCTACCTACGTCAGACATAACCCCACTGTGTCCTCGATCGGAGAAGGAACTCACGAAAGAGACAGTCACGGTTACGCACACAATTGGACCAACACTCATGAGGAGCACTGGCCCGGGGGTTGATTAAAATAGTCCGCGGGTGCCGGCGGGTCCCTATGCAATTTTATTAGGTGATTAGGCAAATGTAGTACCAATGTTGGGCCTTGCCAGACCAGCTTTAATCTAAAACGAATTATCAAGGGGGTCCCCATAACAACCCCGATCGTGTTAGGAGCGCTCAATTATGGAACATAACACCGGTAGCCGGTAACTAAAGGGGGCAAAGGTGGAACAAAACACCAGGCTAGAAAGGCCGAGCCTTCCACCTTTTACCAAGTATATAGGTCCATTAAATTAAATAGCATTAATATGGTGATATAACAAGGAACCCAAGTTTCACGTGGAAGCAACTACACCTGCAACTAGCAGCGCTAACAACAGGGTTAAGCAAGCAGTAACATGGCCAATCAGTGGTTTGCTAGGTTGAACAGGTTGAAGGTTTCATGGCATTGTTGAGAGGCTAATATTTAACAGGTGGTAGGCAACGAGACATAATCGATAGAAACGGTAAAACTAGCATGGCAATGATAGTAATGGTATCTGGGGAAATGGGCATCTTGCCTGAGACCCCGCTTGGAAGAAGAATGCCTCCATGAAGCAGACGAACCGACGTAGTCGAACGGGTGCTCACATCCGACACGCTGCGGAACTCTATCGAGACGAAGCAAACCGGAAACACAAATCAACACACGGAATTCACCACACGATGCACAACACATATGATGCATGAGCAGCTGAATACATGCAAGACACGGCATGACAATTCACACAATCAAACACTACACATTAAGTGAAGTTCAATATGCAACGAGTTGCATATTGACGAAACTCCACATATGAATTATTTAGTTCACTCCCAGTTATTTACACGGCAATATTAATGTTGTCAAACATGCAAGAGGTGAAGCGGAAATTAAACTACCTATCTAGACATTTTAAATGAGGTCGGAAATGACATATAGCATCTCCGAGACGACCTCACATGTTAATGTATAATTCTGTCCAGATCTAAATTAACACATTTAATTAGTTATTAAACAGCAAAACAAATAGTTTCACGTGATTCTACGCATCAAGGCAAGCAATCTACACATAAAGAACATCTCCAATGGAGCTACGGAACAAAAGATACAAGCACCGCAAGATATGATGGCATAAATGCAATATGTGTGCAACGACGGCTACGAGCACTTCAAAACAAACAACCAGCAAGAGAAAATGAAACTACACGAGATTCTAAGCAAGTTTCGTGTAGGACACGAACAAAACGGAGCTACGGTTTGAAAACTACGAGCAAAACAAGAAAACACTACAATCTGCCAAAATCAGCCACATATAAATTTCTACGCCTCACAACTTCGGCTACACAACTCTGATAAGCTCAAGCAAGGCATGGCACGGAAGAGGGCAAGAAGCACTACTACAAACAACTAACAACAACTAGCATGGCATCATGGAACACTAGGGAAAGAAGTCTCAAAAAGGCATCTCACACACTATTTCAGGCTTAGTGAAAATAACACCTCCTGAAAGTGCAGTTTTCAGCCTGAAGCTATATTGACAGCAGCAAAACCTAAGCTACAGGTCTCCAAATGTCATGAAACTTAACAGCATGCTAGAGAAACATAAGGGGTACAACTAACTCCATTGGACCAATCTCAAAAGAGCTACAGATCACACGATGCAAGCAAGACAAGACAACAACAAAATATAACAGATTCCAGACATAGAAATATTTCAGCTCCTCTGAAATAGCACTATTCAAGCAACTTGAGGGCAGTCAAACAACACCTAAACATGCATTTCTATTGCAACCAAAATTACCGGGAACTAGAAAAAAACATCCAAGAAAAACTTCCTAGTTGACAACTCCGTCAACCGACGCACGGAACAAATCCTACGAATTAAACAAAAGGGCATCACGGCAAAATATCTCGCGAACTAACTTCCTCAAAAGATTAAACTAATTGCACAGAAAAATCCATGGGATTTTTCTACCCCGAAAACATATAAATTATGTGGGGCTTGCAACACAAAATAAAGCCACACAATAATGCGGAAAATAACCCTAGACACGAAAAATAATCTAGCGGCAAACCCCTACACGCAAAAATACGAGTGACCACGCTAAAATACGTAGAACTATGGTCCCTAAAACATGGACATTTTATCTACGGCATACGGGCAAATCAAACACGCGCGAAAATAACTACGGGCAACAAACCTATCGGGACAGCACGTAAAACTAGGCATTTTGGCACGTTAAACTACGACAAATAAAAGTGCAAGTTGTAAAATCGGATTCTACGCGAAAAGTTACACGAGAAGCATATATTAATCGCCCCGATCCGACACACGGATATTAAACTACGCGCGATCTAATATACGGATATTTTTCTGGAATATAATTTATTCCAAAAATTCCTAAATACACTAACGGGCCGAACAGGCGGCGCAACATAGTAACACAGTGCCTGGGGCGGGGGATAAGCTCACCTCGGTGGGCTTCGGGGCCGGCCTGGCCGAGGCGAAGAGGTGGGCCGGCTCAGATCTGGGGCGGCCTGGCTGTTGGGGAGGCTCGCTGGTGGATCAGGCCGGGCGAAGCTGAGCCCAGCTGGGCCACTGCGGGGCACCTGGCCTGGGCCGGCTCGGGGCGGCCCAAGAGGCACAGGGGGACGCTGGCTCGGGCGCTGGAACCGACCTCGCCACGCGACTCGGGCAGAGGCCACCGGCGGCGGCGACGGAAAGCGCCGGCGGCGAGGGGCCTCCGATGGAGGTGACGGCGCAGGGAACCGCGTCCCTCGGCCTGGATCTGGCTGGATCCGGCCGGTGGAGGAGGCGAGCAGCGGCTCACATTCGGCGGCGGGGCAGGAGGTTCGGCGCCGCAGAGCAGGCAGCGAGGCGGCGCTCCGAGCTGCACGGGAGGAGGCGACGCAGGGCGACGGGCGGCGGCATGCCGGCTTGCTGGAGGCGGCGCGCATGGCTGGGGTGGCGCGGGGGCCAAGGCGGCACTGAGGCGTCATGCTAGGGCAAGGAGGCTCGTTGGGGAGCTCGGGGAGGAGGCGGCTGGCGGCGGTTGGGCGTGGCGGCGGCGGTTCGGGCTCGGGCGGGCCCCGGATGGGCTTCGCGGGCCCGGCGGCGCTGGCAGGGGAGAGAGTGCTGCGGCTAGGGTTAGGGTTAGGGCGCGGATCCCGAGGAGGATTAGGGGGGGGCGCCCAAAATAGGCAGGGAGGGGTGCTTAAATAGGGAAAGGGGCTAGGGTGCAGGGTATCTGGGGGTTTTTCGACCCTCCGGTCGCGTTCGTGCGGTCCGATCGGAGAGGCGGGTTAGGGTTAGGTGTGTAGAGTGTCGTTGGCTAAGATGAGAGGAAGTGGTGCGGCGCGGCATCGACTTTTAAGACACCGACAGACGTCCGACGAATAACCGAAGACGGTGCCGCTACGGTCGACCGTTCGGGTACCAGGCGGTCTCCGATCGCGACGAAATTCGACAGGCGGCCTAGCTATAACTAATCACGACCGCACGTCAAATCTCAACCCGATCAGAGAAAGTTTTAAACGCACTTTAAAAACAGGGTTTCGACGGTGCCGCGGGCGCGTGCGTGTGCGGTCGGACTCAGAACGGACAACGACGAGGACCGGCAACTACTAGCGGATGCAAGTTTTGAAAACTGGCGGCAACGGAGATGCCGATGCAATGCTGATGATGCGCATGATGCGAAGATGATGCAGCAACTGAAAATACCCAAACGACGAAAACAGAAAGAAAAGGGGAAGCTTCTGGAACGCCGGCATCGGGCTGTCACAACTCTCCTACACTACAAGAGGATCTCGCCCCAAGATCCAAGAATGAAAGGGGGAGAGGATGAGAAAGAACAAGAGGTAAAGCTCAGTCGCTTCTTTGACAAACAAGTGAAACAATGATCCCTGAAGGTTGCAAAGGGATGAGGACTGACATGAGAAAGGAGCCAGAATTCACGGAAAATTTCGGCAGCACTTCGGTAGGAAAAAGGGACAAATATTTCGAAAAGGTGGAAGAAATAGACAATATTCACAACAAACAAGTAAATAGAGCAAGGGAACACCACGATCTTGATAGAACAACAAGATAGACCCAAAAGAGGAACATCACAAGGCCTCCGGAACAAGAGAATACGAACTAGCTCATACGGAAGAAGAGAATGAAAAAAACAACTATCATCACAATAGAATTGAAGAGCCTCCGGATAGGGAATTGACATAGTAGTGGTTAGAAACCCAACAACGAAAAACAAGATAGTAGTGGACTTGTGAAAATCATCTCAACAAATATGAGGTGACAAACAACCACTAAAAGAAACAAGGATTGATTGGGAGAAACAAGATACGAACAATTTCGTACACCAAGAGGATACATCGAGAACTTGGATTAAAGACAAGCACCATGATAGCAACAATCCATAGGAAAAGCTTTAGGTGAAATCCAAACCAAGATAGCTCAATGAAGAAGTCATGGTTTGCAGATATCTCAAGATCAAGGAATTGGTGGATTTAATTATCTCATTCTTGAGAGGAAAACTCTTCGAGGCTCCTACACTAACAAGAAGGCTATAATACCACCCCAAGGATAAAGGAAGAACAAATGCACCGAAAATGGAAGAGAAAGAATACTTGAGGTATTCCAACAGGAATCTTGAAGAACACATGAGAATGAATCACATCCTTGATGAACCAGCAAGAAGGACCACCGTATACAAATGAATGATGCAAAGACATGAAGGTGGAAAGAACAAGATTATGACCTTGCGAGGATTTAGATGAAGCTTCACAAAGAGATACTGATAGACTTGGAACTCCAAAAAAGAAAATAAGCACCTGAGTAAAAGGAATTGATATCATGAGCCACTCCGGAAGGAGAATTGAAACCATCTGATGAAGTAAGAATAAGAATTATGTTACGCTTATCCTTCATCAAGTTTAATTGGTGACAAGCAACGGATTTAGCATACAACTTATTCCTCTTGAAAGAATCTTGAAGAGATAGAGAGATAAGCACCACATGATGCATAATTGAAGGAAGCACCGGTAAGAATTCAGAATTGAGTGGGAACCCATGAATTAATGGAGATACATGAGAATGAAGAGATCATGAGCCACCTGAGAGAAAACTATACAAGGCACCATAATAATTGAGAGACGAACGAAGAGACAACAATTGAGAAGAATTGAGGATGAAAGCTGAAAGCTGAGAACGAAGAATCTTCTGAAATGATGGCCTTCGGAGGAACGAGAAATAAAAACAACTCAGAAATGCACCGGATAGGGAGAAAGGAATACACATGATTGACAACAATTAAGATGATGGCACACAGCTGAAATGACGAATATCCAAGAGAATGAACCAAGATTGAGAGAACCACTCCTTCGAATAGCAAGCTGAGAATGAGGAGGAGAACCCACCAAGAATTACTAAGACACTCCGGAATAGAGAAGAATGAAAGGTTGAGCCAAAGAATGAATTAATTGAAATAGATCTTGAAGAAGGGATATGACTGATGAAAATCATACTGACGTCATAGTTGAAAAGATTTAAGGATCTCCGGAGATGATTAAAAGAGCCAGGTAAGATCCTGGGAAAGAACCTGTGGGTTATGGGCCCACTCAAAGAAATCACCGTTGAAAAGATTACTAGAAAGATTGATATAGCACCGGTAAAAAGAAAGCTAGATGAGGTTTAGCAACTCGAAAGAATAAAAAGAATTGAAAACACGAAACTTCTGAGATATCTTCAACACTCCGGATGAAAAGAGAGGAATGAATAACCAAAATAGGCTGAAAGAATCTCCAACATGAAAAAGAATTGCAAGGATAATTAGGATATGATGAACACGGATAGCTGAATTAAAATCATCGGTAAGGATGACAAGATTGAACAAATATGACACGAATCTGCTGAGAATCTTCACAATGAAACGCCGGTTACGAAAGAAAGAAGAGATAGCGGAAGCATCACTGAAATGAAATGCAGTTGGATGAAATCCAATCACTGAAGAAAAAGGGCGGGAGGGCGGGGAAAAACAAAGACAGCTTGGGACGGATGAGATGAACTCCGGAATAAGCTGAGAGAATGATCTGCAAAAATTGGAGAGGATAGAATTCACTAGAGGAGAAGCACACCGGTTGAAAAAGAATTGATATGGCGACTCCGGTTGACAAAATTGATAAGTCAACTGATTGAGCAAGAGGATTTGCATTCTCAAATAAAAATATGAAAACACCTCTTGGAAAGATCTGAAATCACCACTTGACATCGAAGCAACTGAATTACCATATTCCAACAAAACTAAGGGTGCGACTTGCAATTAGCCAGAACAAACTCATGAGAAAGATTTCCGTTCGATATTTTCGTGGACAGGATCGCACGGGCACGATTTATAGAAGCCATCAAGTGCAAGGCAGTGCACCTGACATACGAAGCGTCCCCGAGTCGTAGCAAGCTACAAGGACTCTTTAAGACACAACGTGTACCGCTATAACTCGACCGTGAACAAACGAATCCACTAGATGTCGAACCCCAACCTAACATCATGCATTTGTTGGAAGATTGTCCTATAAGCAACTACTTGAATTCCCACCTATGAATTCCCGAAATATCTGGTCATGCAATCTGGTACACGGATACAAGGAGTAATAACACACAACTCCTATACTAACCCGTCACTTGTATCACATCCGTCAACACACGACCAGAATCTCGGACCTTCATCTACAACAGACCCTCGTGATCACAACGATACAAAGTATGGCAGTACTCCCGAACAATCTGCACCAGTACTGGGGACATCGGGGTTATCTCGCCACTACCAGTATTGAAGCAATTACGAACATCCTTCGTCCTGAGATACTAAGAAATCTGAATGATAACGATGTGCTCAAGAATCCCCTGGAGCTCAACTCCCCGGAAGAAAATCAAGTCAGACAGGAGGCACCAAGACAGAACTCCGTCACATCAGCATCATATAGATTCCAAAAATATCCGCGAGATCCTAAATTTTTTTTTGAGTGAGAAGAGGAGTAGAATAAATTATTACGTCAAGATTCCTCACCAGAGCATAGAAGAGGATAAAAAAGAATCCTACTCTCCGATATATAACTAAGACTCAAATAGTTTTTCACTAGACTCGACTCGGCCATGTTCGATCAATCAAGGGGGCTCCTAGGTCGGTACGGGCTCTGATACCAACTTGTCACGCCCAAGATGCGACCCTATCCTCAATTTGGCACGAAGGCCTCGTCAGGGATAGAAGCGCATCTCGTCGTGTCGCAAGAATGGATATCATTACAAGTACATGTACTGAAAAGATGAGATATATAAAGAATTGGCTTACACTCGCCACAAGCTACATCAGAGTCACATCAATAGATAACATAATCATCAAGAGTAAGAGCAGGGTCCGACTACGGACGAAAACAAACGACAAAAGAAGAACGACGTCCATACTTGCTATCCCAGGCTGCCGGCCTGGAACCCATCCTAGATCGATGAAGAAGAAGAAGACGAAGCAACTCTAAATGAACAATCAACGCGCTCGCGTCACGTAACCTTTACCTGTACCTGCAACTGGTGTTGTAGTAATCTGTGAGCCACGGGGGACTCAGCAACCTCATTTCCAAAGGTATCAAGACTAGCAAAGCTTAATGGGTGAGGTAAGTTAAGTGGTGAGGTTGCAGCAGCGGCTAAGCATATGTTTGGTGGCTAAACTTACGAGTACACGAAATAAGAGGGGGAAGATCTACGCATAACGGACGTGAACTACTGATGATCAAACGAATGATCATGAACACCTACCTACGTCAGACATAACCCCACCGTGTCCTCGATCGGAGAAGGAACTCACGAAAGAGACAGTCATGGTTACGCACACAGTTGGCATGTTTTAGTTACATTAACTTCAAGTTATCTAGAACCAGTGGTAAACCAAGTATCCACGTTGCCACATAACCGCGGGCACGGCTTTCCGAAAAGATTTAACCCTGCAGGGGTGCTCGAACTAGTCCATCACAAATTACGGCAAGCCGCATAGAAATCCTCAATCACGAAGCTCGCGATCTCGTCGGATTCCCTAGTGGAAAACCTCAACTCTGAGATTACCCAAAGCGTCACTGGAATCCCGATGCACAAGATATCTCGTCAAAGGTAAAACTAATCCAGCAAGGCCGCCCGACGTGTCGACGATCCCGATAGGAGTCGCGTACCTCGTTCTCAGGACACGACGGATGAGCTATGGTTACCACGCCAAACGCCGAGTTGCCCCGGGTAGCGTTAATAAGCTGCTCTGTTTTGGACCAACACTCATGAGGAGCACTGGCCCTGGGGTTGATTAAAATAGTCCGCGGGTGCCGGCGGGTCCCTATGCAATTTTATTAGGTGATTAGGCAAATGTAGTACCAATGTTGGGCCTTGTCAGACCAGCTTTAATCTAAAACGAATTATCAAGGGGGTCCCCATAACAACCCCGATCGTGTTAGGAGCGCTCAATTATGGAACATAACACCAGTAGCCGGTAACTAAAGGGGGCAAAGGTGGAACAAAACACCAGGCTAGAAAGGCCGAGCCTTCCACCTTTTACCAAGTATATAGGTCCATTAAATTAAATAGCATTAATATGGTGATATAACAAGGAACCCAAGTTTCACGTGGAAGCAACTGCACCTGCAACTAGCAGCGCTAACAACAGGGTTAAGCAAGCAGTAACATGGCCAATCAGTGGTTTGCTAGGTTGAACAGGTTGAAGGTTTCATGGCACTGTTGAGAGGCTAATATTTAACAGGTGGTAGGCAACGAGACATAATCGATAGAAACGGTAAAACTAGCATGGCAATGATAGTAATGGTATCTGGGGAAATGGTCATCTTGCCTGAGACCCCGCTTGGAAGAAGAATGCCTCCGTGAAGCAGACGAACCGACATAGTCGAACGGGTCCTCACATCCGACACGCTGCGGAACTCTATCGAGACGAAGAAAACCGGAAACACAAATCAACACACGGAATTCACCACACGATGCACAACACATATGATGCATGAGCAGCTGAATACATGCAAGACACGACATGACAATTCACACAATCAAACACTACACATTAAGTGAAGTTCAATATGCAACGAGTTGCATATTGACGAAACTCCACATATGAATTATTTAGTTCACTCCCTGTTATTTACACGGCAATATTAATGTTGTCAAACATGCAAGAGGTGAAGCGGAAATTAAACTACCTATCTAGACATTTTAAATGAGGTCGGAAATGACATATAGCATCTCCGAGACGACCTCACATGTTAATGTATAATTCTGTCCAGATCTAAATTAACACATTTAATTAGTTATTAAACAGCAAAACAAATAGTTTCACGTGATTCTACGCATCAAGGCAAGCAATCTACACATAAAGAACATCTCCAATGGAGCTACGGAACAAAAGATACAAGCACCGCAAGATATGATGGCATAAATGCAATATGTGTGCAACGACGGCTACGAGCACTTCAAAACAAACAACCAGCAAGAGAAAATGAAACTACACGAGATTCTAAGCAAGTTTCGTGTAGGACACGAACAAAACGGAGCTACGGTTTGAAAACTACGAGCAAAACAAGAAAACACTACAATCTGCCAAAATCAGCCACATATAAATTTCTACGCCTCACAACTTCGGCTACACAACTCTGATAAGCTCAAGCAAGGCATGGCACGGAAGAGGGCAAGAAGCACTACTACAAACAACTAACAACAACTAGCATGGCATCATGGAACACTAGGGAAAGAAGTCTCAAAAAGGCATCTCACACACTATTTCAGGCTTAGTGAAAATAACACCTCCTGAAAGTGCAGTTTTCAGCCTGAAGCTATATTGACAGCAGCAAAACCTAAGCTACAGGTCTCCAAATGTCATGAAACTTAACAGCATGCTAGAGAAACATAAGGGGTACAACTAACTCCATTGGACCAATCTCAAAAGAGCTACAGATCACACGATGCAAGCAAGACAAGACAACAACAAAATATAACAGATTCCAGACATAGAAATATTTCAGCTCCTCTGAAATAGCACTATTCAAGCAACTTGAGGGCAGTCAAACAACACCTAAACATGCATTTCTATTGCAACCAAAATTACCGGGAACTAGACAAAACATCCAAGAAAACCTTCCTAGTTGACAACTCCGTCAACCGACGCACGGAAAAAATCCTACGAATTAAACAAAAGGGCATCACGGCAAAATATCTCGCGAACTAACTTCCTCAAAAGATTAAACTAATTGCACAGAAAAATCCATGGGATTTTTCTACCCCGAAAACATATAAATTATGTGGGGCTTGCAACACAAAATAAAGCCACACAATAATGCGGAAAATAACCCTAGCCACACAATGGGGCAGGGGATAAGCTCACCTCGGTGGGCTTCGGGGCCGGCCTGGCCGAGGCGAAGAGGTGGGCCGGCTCAGATCTCGGGCGGCCTGGCTGCTGGGGAGGCTCGCTGGTGGATCAGGCCGGGCGAAGCTGAGCCCAGCTGGGCCACTGCGGGGCACCTGGCCTGGGCCGGCTCGGGGCGGCCCAAGAGGCAGAGGGGGACACTGGCTCGGGCGCTGGAACCGACCTCGCCACGCGGCTCGGGCAGAGGCCACCGGCGGCGGCGACGGAAAGCGTCGGCGGCGAGGGGCCTCCGGTGGAGGTGACGGCGCAGGGAACCGCGTCCCTCGGCCTGGATCTGGCCGGATCCGGCCGGTGGAGGAGGCGAGAAGCGGCTCGCATTCGGCGGCGTGGCAGGAGGTTTGGCGCCGCAGAGCAGGCAGCGAGGCGGCGCTCCGAGCTGCACAGGAGGAGGCGACGCAGGGCGAAGGGCGGCGCGCATGGCCGAGGCGGCGCGGGGGCCGAGGCGGCGCTGAGGCGTCGTGCTAGGGCAAGGAGGCTCGCTGGGGAGCTCGGGGAGGAGGCGGCTGGCGGCGGTTGGGCGTGGCGGCGGTGGTTCGGGCTCGGGCGGGCCCCGGATGGGCTTCGCGGGCCCGGCGGCGCTGGCAGGGGAGAGAGTGCTATGGCTAGGGTTAGGGTTAGGGCGCGGATCCCGAGGAGGATTAGGGGGGCGCCCAAAATAGGCAGGGGGGTGCTTAAATAGGGAAAGGGGCTAGGGTGCAGGGTATCTGGGGGTTTTTCGACCCTCCGGTCGCGTTCGTGCGGTCCTATCGGAGAGGCGGGTTAGGGTTAGGTGTGTAGAGTGTCGTTGGCTAAGATGAGAGGAAGTGGTGCGGCGCGGCATCGACTTTTAAAACACCGACAGACGTCCGACGAATAACCGAAGACGGTGCCGCTACGGTCGACCGTTCGGGTACCAGGCGGTCTTCGATCGCGACGAAATTCGACAGGCGGCCTAGCTATAACTAATCACGACCGCACGTCAAATCTCAACCCGATCAGAGAAAGTTTTAAACGCACTTTAAAAACAGGGTTTCGACGGTGCCGCGGGCGCGTGCGTGTGCGGTCGGACTCAGAACGGACAACGACGAGGACCGGCAACTACTAGCAGATGCAAGTTTTGAAAACTGGCGGCAACGGAGATGCCGATGCAATGCTGATGATGCGCATGATGCGAAGATGATGCGGCAACTGAAAATACCCAAACGACGAAAACGGAAAGAAAAGGGGAAGCTTCTGGAACGTCGGCATCAGGCTGTCACACACGACATGTCTCATCGGTATACCTTCGAAGCGTGCGAATCGGAGGGGTTCAGTCGAAGCGGACGTCGTGGAGGTCATGGTCGTCGTGGAAGTTGAGGTACTCGGTCTCGTCGATGATAGTCGTTCGCTCGGCGTCGTGGTTCACGGTCTTCAGTGTCGTTAGTCGATCACGTCTCCGTTGATGTTCGGGGTTCGGCGAGGACGTCATGGAAGTCGTGAACTCGTCGAATCCACGGCGGCGGGGATGGTGCACGTGGCGACGCAGGCGGCAACACAAGCAAACAACACGGCAAGCAGGGCAAGCAAGCAACTAAACCTATCTGGCAGCCACAACAATAAGCAGTGGCAACTAGCGTCAGCCAGGCAAGGCATCGGGCAACAACACAACAACTACCTAGCGGCGGCAGGCAAACTTAGCACCAGCTAAGCTAGCTAGCAAAGCAAGCTAGCAGCCGGCTACAGCAAGAGCAACAGCAATACGCAACACAAGCTACATCTAGCCTCGGCTAGCAACAAGCAACGGAACAGCATCGGCAAGGCAATAGAAGCTTTGGCACAGCAACATGGCATCGCTAGAGGCGGCGTTCGGCAGCATGCACAGCAATAGCAATAGCGGCGGCAGGTCGGCAAAAATGAAGGAGGAGACCGGGGCCATGGCAGGCTCGAGGCGAGGGGAACCTCTGGTGGCCGGACATGGCGGACGACGGCGGTCGGCGACCATGGCGAGGGCGAAGAATGGGCAGCCAGGGCGACGCGCGGCTCGTACCGGCGACCATGGCGATGCGGCGAGGTCCTCGGGGCGGCCGGGAACGGCGGCAGGCCGAGCACGTCGCAGGGGAGCAGCGATGCGAGCACAGCTCCAGCAAGCTGAACGAGGCGGCGCGGCAGGGCATGCGGGACCGACGGGCGACGCAGCTCGCATCTGGTGGCACGCAGGGAGACGGCGAGGCGCGGGCAAGGCGGCGCGACAAGCACAACACGGCTGGGGGCGGCGAGCAGGGGATGGAGCAGGCGCACGGCGGCGGGAATGGCTGGGCGAGGAAGAGGCGAGGTCGGGGTGCTCGGCGCTGGGACGAGGAAGGAACGAGGAAAGGGGATCGGGGAGGACCGCGCGAGGAGGATGACGGCGCTGGGGGTTGGGCTAGGAACGAGGCTGGCTCTCCCTGGCGCTAGGGCAGGGGTCTGCTGGGTCTTGGCCCAATTGGGCCTCTCCCTCTTTGATTTTTTTTCTTTTTCTTTTAAAAACCTTTAAATCAGAAAAAATTTAAACAAAGAAAGCTTTTAACAAAGATAAAATAAAAGTACAGGCTTTTGACTGCTTTGAAAAATATATTCCCAGCTATAATAAATAGTTGGGCATTTTCAAAAGAAATAAAATAAAACCTTTGAAGGATTAAAATTAAAACCCGTTTACAAAAGAATAAAAATCAAACCCCTTTGAAGAATTAAATAAAACCTCTTTATTTAAAGAATAAAATAAAAGCCCTTTAAAAGAGAAAAGAAAATGAGAGGGTTTTAAAATAACACACAAGGAGAAATAAAATAAAAACCCAAGGGTTGCCCCCACATTTAATAAAATGATTTTCTTTAAAAGAAGACGAATCTTTATTTTAAAAATAGGGGTTAAAACGGAACTTTAGCAAAACCACAAAGAAAGAAATAAGAGGAGAGAGAGGGGGAACTACTATCGCTCTACGACTCGGTGATCACTCGAAGCACAACACTCAATACACCACACGCGACAGACGATGCAAGATGCCATGCATGATGCGATGATGCAAACTACATGATGATGCAACAAACAAAAATAACCACACGACGGAAACGGAAATAAAGGGGAATCTTCTGGGGTGTCGGCATCGGGCTGTCACAACTCTCCTACACTACAAGAGGATCTCGCCCCTAGATCCAAGAATGAAGGGGGGGAGAGGATGAGAAAGAATAAAAGGTAAGAACTTAGTCGCTTCTTTGACAAACGAGTGAAACCAACGATCTTTGAAGGTTGCAAAGCGATGAGGAATGATATGAGAAAGAAGCAAGACTTCACGGAAAATTTCGGCAACACTTCGGTAGGAAAATGGGACAAAAAATTCGATAAGAAGAGAGAATTAGACAATATGCACAACAAACAACTAAGTAGAGCAAGGGAACACCATGATCTTGATAGAACAACATAATAGACCCAAAAGAGCAATATCACAATGCCTCCGGAACAAGAGAATATGAACTAGCTCAAGCGGAAGAAGAGAATGAAGAAAGAATGCCAACTATCATCACAATAGAATTGAAGAGCCTCCGGTCATAGAATTGACGTAGTAGTTGGAAAACCAACAATGAAAATAACAAGATAGTAGTCACCCTGGGCGTTTGGGTACCCGAACCCGTTACCCGAACCCGAACCGAACCGAATTACCTGAATTGTCGGGTAATTCGGGTATCGGGTAAGGGTTCCGTTCTCATTTCTTGACTATTCGATTTTCGGGTTAGGGTTCGGGTTCTAGTCTGGAAAACCCGAAATACCCATACTACCCAAATTATTCATACTGTCTAAAATTTTCATGCTATTATTACACTGACTTGTTACCCATACTAACTAAAATACCCATATTACCAAAAATACCCATACTATCCGAGCTATTCATATCAAAACTTGATGTATGCTCCGAATATTTTGGGTACCCGAATTACCCGAACCAAAATTTTGGGTAATTTGGGTTCGGGTATTTTTTTGACACAAACAATTTTGGTTCCCATTTTCGAATACCCGAATTACCCATAAACCGAACTACGCGAACTGAAATAACCAAAATACCCGAACGCCCAGGCTGAGATAGTAGTGGACTTATGAAAATCATCTCAACATATATGAGGTGACAACCAACCACTAAAAGAAACAAGGATAGTTGAAAGGAAAGATATCAAAACTTCTTACACCTAGGGTGCATTGAGAACTTGGATTAATGACAAGCACTATGATAGCAACAATCCATAGGAAAAGCTTTAGGTGAAAGCTAAACCAAGATAGCTCAGTGAGGAAATCATGGGTTGAAATATCTCATGATCAAAGAATTGGTGGGTTTAATTATCTCATTCTTGAAAGGAAAAACTCTTCGAGGCTCCTACAATAACAAGAAGGCTATAATACCACCTCAAAGGATAAAGGAAGAACAAATGCACTTGGGAATGCAAGAGAACGGATACTTGAGTTTCTCCAACAAGAATCTTGAAGAACACTTGAGAATGAATTGAAACCTTGATGAACCACCATGAATGACCTCCGTATACAAATGAACGATGCAAAGATATGAAGGTAGAAAAGAATAAGATTATGACCTTACCAAGATTTAGATGAAGCTTCACAAAGAGATACTTGACAAAACTTGGAACTCCGTAAAAGAAAAGATAAGAACACTTTGAGAAAAAATGAATTGATATCATGAGCCACTCCGGAAGAAGGATTGAAATCATAATGAAACAGAAATAAGAATTATGTCGTGCTTATCCTTCATCAAATTAAATTGATGACAAGCAATGGATCTAGCATACAACTTATTCCTCTTGAAAGAATCTTGAAGGGACAGAGAGAAGAGCACCATTTGAAGCATAATTGAAGGAAGCACCGGTAAGAATTCACAATTGAATGGGAAAACCAAGAATTAATGGAGATACATGAGAATGATGAGATCATAAGTCACCTGAGAGAAAACTTGAACAAGGCACCGGATAAACGAGAGATGAACGAAGAGGCAACAATGGAGAAGAATTGAGGATGAAAGCTGAAAGCTGAGAACGAAGAATCTTCTAAAATGATGACCTTCGGAGGAACGAGAAATAAAAACAACTGAGAGAAGCACAGGATAGCACGAAAGGGATTACTCATGATTGACAAAATTCAAGATGATGCCACAAGGCTGAAATGATGAATCTGCAAGAGAATGGACAAGAATGAGAGAAACACTCCTTCGAATCTTCAAAGCTGAAATGATGAGGAGAACACCACAAAGAATACTGAGACACTCCGGAATAAAGAAGAATGCAAGGTTGAGCCAAATATGAGAATTAACTCAAATAGATCTTGAAGAAGTAATATGACTGATGGAAATCATTCTTACGTCATAGTTAAAAGAATTAATGATCTCCGGGAAAGATTAAAAGAGCTAGGAAAGATCCTGGGAAAGAACCTGTGGGTTATGGGCCCACTCGAAGAAACCACCGTTGAAAAGGTTGCTAGAATGAGAGATATTGCACCGGTATAAGAAAACTAGATGAGGTTAGCACCTCAAAATAACTGAAGGATTGAAAATCAGAACTTCTGAAATACCTTTAAGACTCCGGATAGAAAGAGAGAGGAATTAATAACAAGATAGTCTGAAAAGAATTTCCAACATAGGAAAGAATTAACAAAGATGAAAAGGATATGATGAACATGGATAGCTGAATTAAATTCACCGATAAGGATGACAAGAATGAACAAATATGACACGAATCTCCACAGAATCTTCACAACGAATCACCGGCTACAAAAAGGAAGAAGAGATAGCGGAAGCATCACTGAATAAGAAGGCACTTGGATGAAATCCAAACACTGAATAAAAGGGCGGGAGGGCGGGGAAAAACAAAGACACTTGGTCTAGATGAGATGAACTCCGGAAAGAATTGAGAGAATGACCTGCAAAAAATTGGAGAGGGTTGAATTCAGTTGCACAGAGCACACCGGTTGAATGGAATTGATACGATGACTCCGGTTGAAAGGAATTGATAAGACAACTGATAGAGCAAAAGAATTAATACTCTCATGAAAATATGAGAACACTTCTTAGAAAAGATCTGAAATCACCACTTGACATCGAAGCAACACAAATTACCATATTCAACAAAACAAAGGATGAGGCTTATGAAACAAGCCAGAACAAACTCATGAGAAAAATTTCGTCCGATATTTTCGTGGACAAGATCGCACGAGCTCGATTTTACAGTAGCCATCAAGTGCATGGCAGTGCACCCGACATACGAAGCGTCCCCGAGTCGTAGCAAGCTACAAGGACTCTTTAAGACACAACGTGTACCGCTGTAAGTCGACCGTGAACAAACGAATCCACTAGATGTCGAGCCCCAACCTAACATTATGCATTTGTTGGAAGAATCTCTTATAAGTAACTACTTGAATTCCCACCTACGAATTCCCGAAATATCTGGTCATGCAATCTGGTACACGGATACAAGGAGTAATATCACAAAAGTCCTATACTAACCCGTCACATGTATCACATCCGTCAACACACAACCAGAATCTCGGACCTTCATCTACTACAGACCCTCGTGATCACAACGATACAAAGTATGGCAGTACTCCCGAACAATCTGCACCAGTACTGGGGACATCGGGGTTATCTCGCCACTACTAGTATTGAAGCAATTACGAACATCCTTCGTACTGAGATACTAAGAAATCTGAATGATAACGATGTGCTCGAGAATCCCTTGGAGCTCAACTCCCCTGAAACTCAAAGCAGATAGGAGGCACCAAGACAGAACTCCGTCACATCGGCATCATATAAATTCCAAGAATATCTGCGTGATCCTAAATTTTTTTTGAGTGGGAAGAGGAGTAGAATAAATTATTACGTCAAGATTTCTCACCAGAGCATAGAAGAGGAGAAAAAGAATCCTACTCTCCGATATATAACTAGACTCAAATAGTTTTTCACTAGACTCGACTCGGCCAAGTTCGATCAATCAAGGGGTCTCCTAGGTCGGTACTGCTCTGATACCAACTTGTCACGCCCAAGATGCGACCCTATCCTCAATTTGGCACGAAGGCCTCGTCAGGGATAGAAGCGCATCTCGTCGTTTCGCAAGAATGGATATCGTTACAAGTACATGTATTGAAAAGAAGAGATATATATAGAATTGGTTTACACTCGCCACAAGCTACATCAGAGTCACATCAGTACAGTACATATTCATCAAGAGTAAGAGCAAGGTCCAACTACGGACGAAAATAAATGACAAAAGAAGAACGACATCCATCCTTGCTATCCCAGGCTGCCGGCCTGGAACCCATCCTAGATCGACGAAGAAGAAGAAGTAACTCCAAATGAACAATCAACGTGCTCGCGTCAAATAACCTTTACCTGTACCTGCAACTGGTGTTGTAGTAATCTGTGAGCCACAGGGGACTCAGCAATCTCATTTCCAAAGGTATCAAAACTAGCAAAGCTTAATGGGTGAGATCAGGTTAAGTGGTGAGGTTGCAGCAGCGACTAAGCATATATTTGGTGGCTAAACTTACGAGTACAAGAAATAAGAGGGGGATGATCTACGCATAACGGACGTGAACTACTGATGATCAAATGAATGATCCTGAACACCTACCTACGTCAGACATAACCCCACTTTGTCCTCGATCGGAGAAAGAACTCATGAAAGAGACAGTCACGGTTACGCACACAGTTGGCATATTTTTAATTAAGTTAACTTCAAGTTATATAGAACCAGTGTTAAACAAAGCTTCCACATTGCCACATAACCGCGGGCACGGCTTTCTGAAAAGATTTAACCTTGTAGGGGTGCTCCAACTAGTCCATCACAAATTACCACAAGCCGCATAGAAATCCTAGATCACGACACTCGCGATCTCGTCGGATTCCTTAGTGGAAAACCTCAACTCTGAGATTACCCAAAGCATCACCGGAATCCCGATGCACACGATATCTTGTCAAAGGTAAAACTAATCCAGCAAGGCCGCTTGACATGTCGACGATCCCGATAGGAGCCGCGTATCTCGTTCTCAGGACACGACGGATAAGCACAGCGTGCGGTGGCCTGATAGAAATCTGCCGAGTTGCCCCGGGTTGGCCCCGCAAACGGCTCTAGTTTTGGACCAGCACCAACAACACTGCCCCCCCTGTATTATGTGAAATTACTCCTCGGGTTCATGACGCCCTATGCTTTCAGTATTAACAAGTTATTATGTTGGGCAAATGTAGTACCAATGTTGGGCCTTGCCAGACCAGCTTTAATCTAAAACGTATTATCAAGGGGGTCCCCATAACAACCCCGATCGTGTTAGGAGCGCTCGTTTATGGAACATAACACCGGTAGCCGAAACTAAGGGGGCAAAGGTGGAAAAAAACACCACGCTAGAAAGGCCGAGCCTTCCACCTTTTACCCAAGTATATAGGTGCATTAAATTAAATAGCATTTAAATAGGGTGATATAACAAGGAACCCATGTTGTCACATGGAAGCAACTACACCTGCAACTAGCAACGCTAACAACATGGTTAAGCAAGCGGTAACATAGCCAATCAGTGGTTTGCTAGGTCGAACAGGTTGATGGTTAACATGGCATTGTTGAGAGACTGATATTTAACATGTGGTAGGCAACGAGACATAAACGGTAGAAGCGATAAAACTAGCATGGCAATGATAGTAATGGTATCAGGGGAAATGGTCATCTTGCCTGAGATCCCGCTTGGAAGAAGAACAACTCGGTGAAGCACACGAACCAACATGGACGAACGGGTCCACACATTCCGACACGCTTGCGGAACTCTATCGAGACGGAGCAAGCCGGAAACAAACCTCATCACAAATATTCACCACAACAAATCAAGACATGATGCATACCCTAATATGATGCATGATCAGTTCAATGATGCAGGCATGGCATGGCAACTCACCTCACGCAAACACTACACGTTAAGTGAAGCTCGATATGCAACGGGTTGCATACCGACGGAACTCCACGTTTGATTATTTAATTCACTCCCGATTATTTACACGGCAATATTAACTCGTTGGTAACATGGCAAGGGGTGAAGCGGTGATCCTACATGGCATCCTAGACGGTTTAACTCGCGGAACATAGAACGGAGCTATGGCACAAGAGGCATGCAACACAAGATTTATATGCCATGAATGCGTCTGCATGCAAGTTCAGCACATCACGCCAAGGAGGGAAAATAAGCACGTGTCGCCATGGAGAGCGAGAGGAAATCATGGCGGCAAAATGGAAACGATGCCACGGCAACATTCCTATCCCGATAACTCGACGAGCAATTGCGCCAACGTATAGGAAGCGTGTGTGGGAACGCTAAATAAAGATGGGGTGATCCCTGTTACCGGGTTCCCATGTGTCGAGGCACAACAAAGGAAGGACAATGTGCAATGGGCAACATACGATGCAAACATACATTCATTCATATATCACTTGTACACGGTACACGACATGTCTCATCGGTATACCTTCGAAGCGTGCGAATCGGAGGGGTTCGGTCGAAGCGGACGTCGTGGAGGTCGTGGTCGTCGTGGAAGTCGAGGTACTCGGTCTCGTCGACGGTAGTCGTTCGCTCGGCGTCGTGGTTCACGGTCTTCGGCGTCGGTGGTCGATCACGTCTCCGTCGACGTTCGGGGTTCGGGAGGACGTCGTGGAAGTCGTGAACTCGTCGAATCCACGGCGGCGGGGATGGTGCACGCGGCGACGCAGGCGGCAACACGTGCAAACAAAATGGCAAGCAAGCAACTAAAACTATCTGGCAGCCACAACAATAAGCAGTGGCAGCTAGCATCAGCCAGGCAAGGCATCGGGCAACTGCACAACAACTACCTAGCGGCGGCAGGCATACTTAGCAGCAGCTAAGCTAGCTAGCAAAGCAAGCTAGCAGCCGGCTACAGCAAGAGCAACAGCAACTCGCAACACAAGCTACATCTAGCCTCGGCTAGCAGCAAGCAACGGAACAGCATCAGCAAGGCAATAGCAGCTTTGACACAGCAACACAGCATCGCTACAGGCGGCGTTCGGTAGCATGCACAGCAACAGCAATAGCGGCGGTAGGTCGGCAAAAATGAAGGAGGAGACCGGGGCCATGGCAGGCTCGAGCCGAGGGGAACCTCCGGTGGCCGTACATGGCGGACGACGGCGGTCGGCGACCATGGCGAGGGCCAAGAATGGGCGGCCAGGGCGACGCGCGGCTCGGTCCGGCGAGCATGGCGATGCGGCGAGGTCCTCGGGGCGGCCGGGAACGGCGGCAGGCCGAGCACGTCGCAGGGGAGCAGCGAGGCGAGCACGGCTCGGGCGAGCTGAATGAGGCGGCGCGGCAGGGCATGTGGGACCGACGGGGCGGCGCAGCTTGCAGCTGGCGGCGCGCAGGGAGACGGCGAGGCGCGGGCAAGGCGGCGCTACGAGCACAACACGGTTGGGGGCGGCGAGCAGGGGATGGAGCAAGCGCGCGGCGACGGGCAAGGTAGGGCGAGGCCGAGGCGAGGTCGGGGTGCTCGGCGCTGGGATGAGGAAGGAACGAGGAAAGGAGATCGGGGAGGACCGCGCGAGGAGGATGACTGCGCTGGGGGCTGGGCTAGGAAGGAGGCTGGCTCTCCCTGGCGCTAGGGCAGGGGTTTGCTGGGTCTTGGCCCAATTGGGCCTCTCCCTCTTTTGATTTTTTTTCTTTTTCTTTTAAAAACCTTTAAATCAGAAAAAATTTAAACAAAGAAAGCTTTTAACAAAGATAAAATAAAAATACAGCCTTTTGACTCCTTTGAAAAATATATTCCCAGCTATAATAAATAGTTGGGCATTTTCAAAAGAAATAAAATAAAACCTTTGAAGGATTAAAATTAAAACCCGTTTACAAAAGAATAAAAATCAAACCCCTTTGAAGAATTAAATAAAACCTCTTTATTTAAAGAATAAAATAAAAGCCCTTTAAAAGAGAAAAGAAAATGAGAGGGTTTTAAAATAACACACAAGGAGAAATAAAATAAAAACCCAAGGGTTGCCCCCACATTTAATAAAATGATTTTCTTTAAAAGAAGACGAATCTTTATTTTAAAAATAGGGGTTAAAACGGAACTTTAGCAAAACCACAAAGAAAGAAATAAGAGGAGAGAGAGGGGGAACTACTATCGCTCTATGACTCGGTGATCACTCGAAGCACAACACTCAATACATCACACGCGACAGACGATGCAAGATGCCATGCATGATGCGACGATGCAACAAACAAAAATAACCACACGACGGAAACGGAAATAAAGGGGAATCTTCTGGGGTGTCGGCATCGGGCTGTCACACCTCACCCCCTTTTAATAGTATTGGCTTTCCTATGAATTCAAATGTGATTTCTCACAAATAGGAAATGTAGAGTCTTGTAGCTTGAAGCTTGGTCAATCCTATTCCTTTCCTTGCATCAAGGGGTTTCTCCTCACAATCCTTTAGCCAATGCATCTTTGAACTTTTCTGAAATATACTTGGATAGAATTATTAGTTGAATGACACATATGTTGTTATTGATTACCAAAACTACCTTAGGGAGCAATTGTTCTTTCAATCTCCCCCTTTTTGGTACTTGATGAAAACATATAGATCAAAGCGCCAACAAAAGATATAGTCAATGATTAGCATTGTCGCTTTGAGAAGTATGTGAAAAACAAGATCTCCCCCTAAATTTGTGCATTATTTTAAATTTGCGTCTGAATACATCTGCACAATCGATTAGGATCATGGGTCACTCCTTCATGTCACATACATCTTGGTGGCGTGCATAAATGATATGAATGAATAGTAATGCACATAACACCAAACAAGTGAATAAATGATCATCATGTGGATAGCTCAAAAATATAACATAGTAGCATCAACAATCAAAGCATATGATTAAACACAACAAAGTTTAAGACATCCAAATTACCAAATGTTTTGAAAAAACAAAAAGAGAGCAATAAAAGGCAAAACTATCTCTCTCGATGCCCTAATGATCTATACACTTCTCTCCCTCTGGAAGTAAGTTACCAAAATTTTCAAATGTCTAGAGCTAAGCGTCGTTCTGTGCTCGATCTCCTTCGGTAGCAGTTGATGGAGCCGACGCGAGAGTATCAACAAAGGCTTCAACGGATGTCCTCTGAGATGGAGGCGTTGATACTGGAGGTGCAAGACCTGCTGGAGCTGAAGGAGCTCAAGGCGCTGTTGCTTGGGCTGGTGAAGATGGTCTAACTTTCAAAATTGGCATCGCTGCAGACCTAGTGTGAGTCCTGAAATGAGTAGTGGTAGGAAGAGAGGAATTATAATCATCACTACTGGAGCGAGGTGTGTGCACTACATCAACTTCATGCTTTAGCTGCTCAATAGTGGTAGCCAACTCCGTTACTTTGATATCCAGGTCATGGAATTTAGTCTCCACGATACTTTTAAGGCTCTACCGGCTTAGTAAAATCTTAGAAATATTCCTTTCCATCCCCTATATGGTGCTGACAGGAAATGACATCTGCTCCTCTCTATCTCAGTTGTGGTGCTGGAGCTGCTCTAGCTACCTCTGCCTCTGCTGTTGCCTCTGCTTGCTGACGAGATGTAGCTGATCTGGGATGGCTGGGGTCCATCACTACCTCATTGTCTTTGAACTCCGGCTGAAGTGGCAGGTGTGGACAATCAAGTTGATATGCATGCTTTCCAATCTTGGCATTGATGAGCATCTGAATGTACAGAGCATATCCACATGATCTCTTTTGACCAACAACTATATTCGTGACTGTCTCAACTATGAGATCCATCACTCTAACCGTTGTGTGAGTGTCAACATGATGCAGCATGTTGATGGAATACCCTCTGATCATCTTCTCATCTCCTGACTTGGGCATCAGGGTGTACCTAATAATGGTGTTTGTAGTGGGTATCCCTACTTGCAGAAAGTAGACGGGGCCAAGCTTGTGTGTGTTCAAGTAGTGGTGGGGCACTGGATTGTACTTATTGGCCATAGTGGTGTGATTCATTTTTGGCTGAGATTACACATCCAAGTCACCCTCTTGGACCTTTGGGGCATCAATGATTGTAGACCCCTCCTTCATAGTTAACTCATACCTATAACCTTCAGTCATCCATACAATCCTACCATCTGGATAAAAGTGTGCAATGGAGTAGAATTGCATGATCATCTCATCATTCCAGACAGTCATCTCTTTGCCAACAAAATCTTCAATGTCAATTGCCTTGAAATTTCCTCTCACGTGAGGGAAGAAGTCCCATGTCACTTATTGCAGGACTCTTGTCCAATAACACTATCTCATAGAAATCTTGTTACTCCTTGGTGTGAAAGCGAGGATCAACAGTTGTTCTCCTCCTAACAGCATAGGGATCTGCAGTTCTCCATTGTCTCACACCTTTATCCCTTCTCTTCTTCATGTCCTCAGCAACTGGATGAGCATCATTGTGCAATGGCAGGTGAGCTCTCAACTTCCCAAGGACAGAAATATCTTCTTCCTCCTTTGCAGTAGTATCTCGGGATGCAAAGATCTTGTTCTTCTCTATTGTTGGTATATCCCTAATAGTCCTTTTCGGAGCTACCAGCTTCTTAGACTTGGGAGCAGATGGTTTTGTCTTGGGTACAGGCCTGCTTGGCATAGTATCTGCCATAAGCTTCTTCTTCTTGGAAGGAGGTGGATTAGCAGTTTCCTCTTCCTCTTCTTCCTGAGCAGTTTCTGTTGGATCTTCATACATGGATGTTGGCCTTCCAACAACATGCACAACCCTCTTCCTAGATCTCTTCTACCCTGGCTTCTTAGCTTGCTTGGAAGAGGGGTTATGAAGGGTGAGTTTCATCCCTTTATGTGCAGTATCTCGAGCTCTCATAGAATCAGTCCTGGCATGCTCCTTTCTCACAGTATTCTTGACTGTGATCCTCTCCTTTTGCTTTTGGGGGACGATTTCCTCTGGAATGAAATCAACATCCTCCTCATGTGAATTAAGATTCTTTTTGGACCTGGTAGCCGCCTTGGGCAAGTCATGAGAGCTCGGAGTACCTGGGTCTGATGCAGTCCTCTCAGGACTAGCGCTTGAGTCCATTTCTGCACTAGGCTCTTTGGAATCATTCTGACTATCCTCTGAACTTGACATACTGAAAAGCTGACAAGCAACCAAGCAAAAAAGTTGTACCTGTGAATAGAAGTAGAAGAGTAGGAGTGGATGAGTATCACAAAATACATAAGTTTTCAATTGAACTCAAAGTCTTAAATTTAGCTTTCTACAAAAAGAATTTCGGTTCCATCGAGTCAAGAATTTCAGAACTGCCGAGACAAACAACCTCCTTCACCGAAAAGAGCAACTCGGTTTCACCGGGATTGTTCTTTGTAGACCTAAAACATAAAATGGTTAGACCAATTTTTTTGACGTGGTGACACCGAGATTCAGTTTGCAGACGGTTTGTAACGACTAAGATGCGGTCCTTTCCGATTTAGGGAACTAGGCCCCAAAATGGAAAGAAGCGCATCTAAGCGTTTCGCAAGCAAGATAAACATAGCACATACATAATATAAGAATGACAAATAGGGAATCGTTTGCCATCTCCATAGATAATATCACAGTTTACATCCACACATTTATTCAGACAAGGTAGTTCCGCTACGGACAACATAACATGAGAAAAAGGCTGTGCTATCCCGCATGCTTGCCCACGATCGCGACCACGACCTGAGTCTTCTGGATAGTTCACGTACAGGCGGTCGTTCTCCTCACCGTACTGCCACGCCAGCTGCGTGCCATCGGGATCACCTGTGTCGGGCGTACCTGTACCTGTTGGGGTGTTGAAGTAATCTGTGAGCCATAGGGACTCAGCAATCTATGACCTCGGTACCGAAACTAGTCAAGTTATTAGGTGAGGAATGTTCAGTGTTTAGGTTGCAGCATCCTAAGCATTTATGGTGGCTAACTTACGTAGAACAAGTTATTGATGTGGCAGTCTATGCTAGTGGGCGAAGACTAGCTGATCATTAAGTGATCCTGAACACCTACTTACGTCAAACATAACCCCACCGTGTTCCCGATCGAAGAGAGGTCTTCGAAGGGGTCAGTCACGGTTACGCACACGGTTGGCAGTTTTATTAGATTAAGTTCAAGTTATCTATTACCGGATGTTAACAAATATTCCAAGTTGCCACGGCTTTCCGAAAGATTAAACCCTGCAGGGGTGCTCTAACTAGTCCATCACAAACGGTCACGGGCCGCAAAGTAATCCTTTTATCACGAATCTCGTGATCTCGTCGGATTCCTTAGAGGAAAACCTCAACTCTGGGGAGAACCAAAACTTCACCGGGATTCCTATACGCAAGATATATCGCTAAGGTAAGACAAGACTAGCAGGACCTCCCGGTGTGTCGACGACCCTGATAAGAGCCGCATATCTCAGTCTCAGGACAACACCGTCTATGCATAGTGGACAATGACCAATGCCTCAAGTTTCCCCGAGGTGGTATTGCCGACTGCTAGGTGGGTGGACAAACACTCATGAGGAGCACTGGCCCAGGTTGTTGATTAAATCCACGGGGTAGCTATTCCCTATGCAAATTATTATTAAGTGATTAGCAAATTAAAACCAATGTTGGGTCCTGCCAGACAAGTCTTAACACTACACGATTTATCAAGGGGGTCCCCATAACAACCCCGAACGTGTTAGGAGCGATCACTTATGGAATCAAACACCAGTACAGTCTTCAGCTTGGAACTGCTCTTGTTCGTCCTGCACATACTCTCCCGAATGCACGTACTCGCGCTCCGATCCTGGTGCTAACCAACATAAAAATAGCATCCAATGAACAACAACACCACATGATGCAACAAACACATGATGCATCAGATGAGAATGAACATGCATCTCTAATCTAGTCACTTGCATATGCATCAGAAGAAAAGACAAACTTCTGGACAGAAATTCACTCTAAGCTATCTTGACATGCATGACGATGACATGAACAGATGCATCACGAGAAAACGATGCAAAAACATATAAAGAACGTAGAGAACAGAGCTACAGATCAACCGGAAACTAAGAAACAAGAAATGGAGTTCTACAGATCAAATCTACCACAAGGACTCTCCAATGGCATACTTCTGGTATTCCAATGGCAAAGAAACTAACCACACCACCAACTATGCACTCACAAGCTTCAAAACAACAAAACTATGCATTCTGTCCTAAACAACAACATAGCAGTTTGAGAGCAACATACAAGGCACCTACAACCACCCAAATGTGCCAAACAAGATATGTGGCAAAAGCTATTCAACAGCTCTACAAGCATGAGCAAAAAGATAATACAAAGGAGTTACACACAGAAAGATCTACACCTGCTAACTTGGCCAAAATATCAGTTTTCAGGGACTTAGTGAAATTCTCAGACTTTCACCAGCTGTTTATGCTCTAAAGCATTTTGACAACACCCAAAACAATATTTACAGGAAGCGAAATGGAATGAAAATTGATAGAGATCTAGACAAACACAGAAGCTACAACTCTCTAGTTGATTGCAAGGGCTGATTCCCAACACATGAACTTTTGCAAGCACAACTACAGGGGAAGAAAATATCAGCAGTTTCTCAGACTTAGTGAAAATCACAGATTTTCACTAAACTGACAATTCCAGCCACATGCCTACTTTCACAAAGCACAACTTGCACATACAAACTCCTAAGAATGAAACAAAACCACCATGTTCTAGAGGGGTTCACCTACTACTGCCACATCAAGGAATCATCCTCTTAGGCTCATCACATCACATGGCACCAAGCTCTAAACATAGATCAAAACCGAAAAATGACTTCTCCAGAAAGTGTTCCAAAGGGAAATCTGATTCAACCAATGGATTCCTGGGATGATTCTACCCCAAAAACATATATAATACTTAGGTACTTGCATAGAACAAATAGGCACAAAGCTAAGAAGAAAAACTACATGGAATCACATAGTCTCAATAGTGCCATATCACATGTGTTACACACTAGCTCATCACCTACACATGCATTTGCACACACCCACAACTCCAATGGTGACATGAGGGTTTAGACCTCATGTATGTGTGCCATAGCACATCACCATACACACACACATACATCAAGCATACATAAACTAGCACCTCCACATGCTATTCTAAACACACACAACTACACATGCTATGACTCACTCACAAGGCCTTCCACACTAACACACACACACACACACAAGGGTGTGCTTGCAACCAAATACACACACACCTCATGCACATGCACTAGTGCACATATGCACAAGCACACATACACACACACCACACATGCTCAAGGAAACTTGCACACACACATACACATGGAGATACTCCTACACATGCACTAGCAAAATAAACAAGGATGCAACCTACTGGATATGAGGTAGGAACACCTCCACTTGATTCTCAAGCAATGATATGAAGCACCTAGTTGAAACAGCAACATAGCAACACAAAGGAAATAAAAATAAAAGGGGTCAGAGGGCTTTCGAACCCATGACCTGCTGCTCAACACACACACATACAACAACTAGGCTAGCTACGCTGGCTCGACAGAACAGAGGAAAATAACAGGTTAAGCCTCTCTCTGCTGCTACTGTGCCCGCAACAAAATCAACAAAAAGGGGGCGCTGCAGGGTTCGAACCCACGACCTCCAGCTGTGCCAAACAACACCTACCACTCTGCTACGCGTTCGGATGTTAACAGAGAGGGGGGCTCTGCTCTTTTGAGCAACCCCCTCTGGATCTACTTCTGCCCGACGGTGGCCGGAACAGGGGAGGCTCACCGCCGGCGCTATGCTACGAATTGGCCAACGACCCATTGCTGGAAGGGAGAAGGACCTCGCACGCCTCCATTTCACTACTAAACACAACGCGAGATGCTCTACACCTGCTGCTCCACGGGCATGCGGCGGCGCCGACGACAGAGAGACGCACGGCGGCGATGCTACGCTCTATGCTTGAACCTACTGACAGGGAAAATGAAGGGGGGATCAGATGCTCACCCACTACGCGAAGACGTGGCGCTCGACGGAGAAGAAGAAGAGGACGTCGAGGAGGAAGATCCTACGGAAGAAGCGTCAGAGGAGGGGAGGAAGAAGGGGACGGCGTCGACGTCGTGGAAGCAGACTCGATCTGCACCTCCTAGCTACGGGAACGGAGCCTCCTGGTACTGCGCACGCTTCTGGACCGATCGAAGAGGAAGAAGATGAGCAGCATTGCCGACAAGGACCTTCAACAAGGGTCGGCCATGTTGGGGAACGTAGCATGGGAAACAAAAAATTTCCTACGCGCACGAAGACCTATCATGGTGATGTCCATCTACGAGAGGGGATATTCGATCTACGTACCCTTGTAGATCGCACAGTAGAAGCGTTAGTGAACGCGGTTGATGTAGTGGAACGTCCTCACGTCCCTCGATCCGCCCCGCGAACCCTCCCGCGATCAGTCCCACGATCTAGTGCCGAACGGACGGCACCTCCGCGTTCAGCACATGTACAGCTCGACGATGATCTCGGCCTTCTTGATCCAACAAGATAGACGGAGAGGTAGATGAGTTCTCCGGCAGCGTGACGGCGCTCCGGAGGTTGGTGACGATCTTATCTCGGCAGGGCTCCGCCCAAGCTCCGCAGAAACACGATCTAGAGGTAAAACCGTGGAGATATGTGGTCGGGCTGTTGTGGCAAAAGTTGTCTCAAATCAGCCCTAAAACCTCCGTATATATAGGCGGAAGAGGGGGAGCCTTGCCTTGGGGCTCAAGGGGCACCAAGGGGGTAGGCCGAGCCAAGGGGGGGAGTCCTCCCCTTCCAAACCGAATCCAACTAGGTTTGGAAGGAGGAGTCCTTCCCCTTTTTCCCACCTCCTCTTTTTTTTCTCTTTGATTTTCTTCCTATGGCGCATAGGGCCTTCTTGGGATGTCCCACCAGCCCACTAAGGGCTGGTGCGCCATCCCCAAGGCCTACGGGCTTCCCCGGGGTGGGTTGCCCCCCCGGTGAACACCCGGAACCCATTCGTCATTCCCGGTACATTCCTGGTAACTCCGAAAACCTTCCGGTAATCAAATGAGGTCATCCTATATATCAATCTTCGTTTCCGGACCATTCCGGAAACCCTCGTGACTTCCGTGATCTCATCCGGGACTCCAAACAACATTCGGTAACCAACCATATAACTCAAATACACATAAAACAACGTCGAACCTTAAGTGTGCAGACCCTGCGGGTTCGAGAACTATGTAGACATGATCCGAGAGACTCCTCGGTCAATATCCAATAGCGGGACCTGGATGCCCATATTGGATCCTACATATTCTACGAAGATCTTATCGTTTGAACCTCAGTGCCAAGGATTCATATAATCCCGTATGTCATTCCCTTTGTCCTTCGGTATGTTACTTGCCCGAGATTCGATCTTCAGTATTCGCATACCTATTTCAATCTCGTTTACCGGCAAGTCTATTTACTCGTTCCGTAATACAAGATCCCGCAACTTACACTAAGTCACATTGCTTACAAGGCTTGTGTGTGATGTTGTATTACCGAGTGGGCCCCGAGATACCTCTCCGTCACACGAAGTGAAAAATCCCAGTCTCGATCCATACTAACTCAACGAACACCTTCGGAGATACCTGTAGAGCATCTTTATAGTCACCCAGTTACGTTGCAACGTTTGATACACACAAAGCATTCCTCTGGTGTCAGTGAGTTATATGATCTCATGGTCATAGGAACAAATACTTGACATGCAGAAAACAGTAGCAACAAAATGACACGATCAATATGCTACGTCTATTAGTTTGGGTCTAGTCCATCACATGATTCTCCTAATGATGTGATCCCGTTATCAAGTGACAACACTTGCCTATGGTCAGGAAACCTTGACCATCTTTGATCAACGAGCTAGTCAACTAGAGGCTTACTAGGGACAGTGTTTTGTCTATGTATCCACACATGCACTGTGTTTCCAATCAATACAATTATAGCATGGATAATAAACGATTATCATGAACTAATAAATATAATAATAACTAATTTATTATTGCCTCTAGGGCATATTTCCAACAGTCTCCCACTTGCACTAGAGTCAATAATCTAGTTCACATCACCATGTGATTTCAACGAATCCAACACCCATATAGTTCTGGGGTCTGATCACGTCTTGCTCGTGAGAGAGGTCTTAGTCAACGGTTCTGAAACTTTCAGATCCGTGCGTTCTTTACAAATCTTTATGTCATCTTATAGATGCTGCTACTATGTGCTATTCGGAAATACTCCGTACATCTACTCTACTATACGAATTCGTTTCACTACTCATTGTTATTCGGATTAGTGTCAAAGCTTCCATCGACGTAACCCTTTATGACGAACTCTTTAACCACCTCCATAATCGAGAAAAATTCCTTAGTCCATCAGTTACTAAGGATAAATTTTGACCGCTGCTAGTGATTCAATCTTGGATCACTCTGTGTACCTCTTAACAGACTTGCTGCAAGGCACACATCAGGTGCGGTACTCAGCATGGCATACTTTAGAGTCTACGACTAAGGCATAGAAGACGACCTTCGTCTATTCTCTTTATTCTGCCGTGGTCGGGTTTTGAGTCTTACTCAAATTCACACCTTACAACACAATCAAGAACTCCTTCTTTGCTGATCTATTTCGAATTCCTTCAAAAACTTGTCAAGGCATGCATCTTGTTGAAACTTCTATTAAGCGTTTTGATCTATCTTCATAGATCTTGATGCTCAACGTTCAAGTAGCTCAATCCAGGTATTCCTTTGAAAACTCCTTTCAAACAACCTTGTATGCTTTACAGAAATTCTACATTATTTCTGATCCATAATATGTCAACCACATATACTTATCAGAAATTCTATAGTGCTCCCACTCACTTCTTTGGAAATACAAGTTTCTCATAAACCTTGTACAAACCCAAAATCTTTGATCATCTCATCAAAGTGTATATTCCAACTCCGAGATGCTTGCACCAGTCCATTGAAGGATCACTGGAGCTTGCATACTTGCTAGTATCTTTAGGATCGACAAAACCTCCTTGTTGTATCACATACAATGTTTGCTCAAGTAAACCGTCGAGGAAACAATGTTTTGACATCCTACGTGCAATATTTCATAAATAATGCAACAACTACTAACATAATTCTAACAGACTTTTAGCATCGCTATGAGTGAGAAAGTCTCATCATAGTCAACTGTTTGATCTTGTCGGAAACATCTTTGCGACAAATCGAGCTTTTCTTAATAGTGATTTATCACCATCATCGTCTGTCTTCCTTTTAAAGATCCATCTTTACTCAATAGTCCTATGACCATCAAGTAGTTCTTCCAAAGTCTACACTTTGTTTTCATACATGGATCCTCTCTCGGATTTCATGGCCTCCAGCCATTTGTCGGAATTTGGGTCCACCATTGCCTTCTTCATAACTCGTAGATTCACTGTTGCTCAACAACATGACCTCCAAGACAGGGTCACCGTACCACTCTGTAGTAGTATGCGACCTTGTCAACCTACGAGGTTTGTAGTAACTTGATCCGATGCTCGATGATCACCATCATCAGCTTTCACTTCAACTGGTGTAGGCGCCACAGGAACAACTTCCTGCGCCCTGCTACACACTGGTTGAAGTGATGGTTCAATGACCTCATCAAGTTCTACCACTCTCCCACTCAATTATTTCGAGAGAAACCTTTCCTCGAGAAAGGATCCGTTTCTAGAAACAAACACTTTGCTTTTGGATCTGAGATAGGAGATGTACCCAACTGTTTTGGATATCCTATGAAGATGCATTTATCCTCTTTGGGTTCGAGCTTATCAGACTAAAAGTTTTTCACATAAGTGTCGAAGCCCCAAACTTTCAAGAAACACCAGTTTAGATTTCTCTAAACCTCAGTCTATACTGTGTCATCTCAACGGAAATACGCGGTGCCCTATTTAAAGTGAATGCGGTTGTCTCTAATGCATAACCCATAAATGATAGTGGTAATTCGATAAGAGACATCATAGCATGCACCATACCAAATAGTGCGTGGCTATGACGTTGAGACACATCATCACACTATGATGTTCCAGGTGGCATGAACTGCGAAACAATTTCCACATTGTCTTAACTGCATACCAAAACTCGTAACTCAGACATTCATTTCTATGATCATATCGTAGACAGTTTATCCTCTTGTTACGACGAACTTCACTCCGAAACAGAATTGAACTTTTCAATATTTCAGACTTGTGATTCATTAAGTAAATACTCTTGTATCTGCTCAAATCGTCATTGAAGTAAGAACATAATGATATCCAGTGCGTGCCTCAGCACCCATTGGACTGTATACATCAAAATGTATCACTTCCAACAAGTTACTATCTTGTTTCATCTCAATGAAAACAAGGCCTTGCTCATGTGGTATGATTTGCATGTCACTAGTGATTCAAAATCAAGTGAGTATAAAGATCCATCAGCATGGAGCTTCTTCATGCAATTTATACCAACATTACTCAAGCGGCAGTGCCACAAGTAAGTGGTACTATCATCATTACGTCGTATCTATTGGCACCAATATTATGAACATGTGTAACACTACGATCGAGATTCAATAAACCATTGGAGGTGATTATTCAAGCAAATAGAGTAACCATTATTCTCTTTAAATGAATAATCGTATTGCAATAAACACGATCCAATCATGTTCATGCTTAACGCAAGCACCAAATAACAATTATTTCGGTTTAACACCAATCCGATGGTAGAGGGAGCGTGCGACGTTTTGATCATATCAATCTTGGAAACACTTCCAACACGTATCGTCACCTCGCTTTTAGCTAGTCTCCGTTTATGCCGTAGCTATCATCTCGTGTTACTAATCACTTAGCGACCGAACCGGTATCCAATACCCTCATGCTACTAGGAGTACTAGTAAAGTACACATCAACATCATGTATATCAAATATACTTCTTTCGACTTTTGCCAGCCTTTCTTATCTACCAAGTATCTAGAGTTGCTCCGCCTTAGTGACTGTTCCCCTCATTACAAAAGCACTTAGTCTTGGGTTTGGGTTTAATCTTGGGTCTCTTCATTAGTACAACAACTGTTTTGCTGTTTCACGAAGTATCCCTTCTAGCCCTTGCCTTTCTTGAAACTTAGTGGTTTTACTAACCATCAACTATTGATGCTCCTTCTTGATTTCTACTTTCGCAGTGTCAAACATCGCGAATCGCTCAAGGATCATTGTATCCATCCTTGATTTGTTATAGTTCATCACGAAGCTCTCACAGCTTGGTGGCAGTGACTTTGGAGAACCATCACTATCTCATCTCGAAGATTAACTCCCACTTGATTCAAGCGATTGTCGTACTCAGACAATCTGAGCACATGCTCAACGATTGAGCTTTTCTCCTTTACTTTGTGGACAAAGAATCTTGTCGGAGGTCTCGTACCTCTTAACAAGGGCAGAAGCATGAAATCACAATTTCATCTCTTTAGAACATCACTTATGTTCCGTGACGTTTCAAAACGTCTTCGGCGCCTTGCTTCTAAGCCATTAAGTATTTTGCATTGAACTATCGTGTAGTCATCAGAAACGTGTATGTCGGATGTTCACAGCATCCACAGACGACGCTCGAGGTGCAGCACACCGAGTGGTGCATTAAGGACATAAGCCTTCTGCGCAGCAACGAGGACAATCCTCTGCAAAGTTTGCTACTATCAAATTTCAACTTTCTCTAGGAACACATAAAAACTGTAGAGCTATAGCAAGCTACATCGTAATGCAAAGACCATTAGACTATGTTCATGACAATTAGTTCAATTAATCATATTACTTAAGAACTCCCACTCAAAAAGTACATCTCTCTAGTCATTTGAGTGGTACATGATCCAAATCCACTATCTCAAGTCCGATCATCACATGAGTTGAGAATAGTTTCAGTGGTAAGCATCTCTATGCTAATCATATCAACTATACGATTCATGCTCGACCTTTCAGTCTCATGTGTTCCGAGGCCATGTCTGCACATGCTAGGCTCGTCAAGCTTAACCCGAGTGTTCCGCGTGTGCAACTGTTTTGCACCCATTGTATGTGAACGTTGAGTCGATCACACCCGATCATCACGTGGTGTCTCGAAACGAAGAACTGTTGCAACGGTGCACAGTCGGGGAGAACACAATTTCGTCTTGAAATTTTAGTGAGAGATCACCGCATAATGCTACCATCGTTCTAAGCAAGATAAGGTGCATAAAGGATTAACATCACATGCAATTCATAAGTGACATGATATGGCCATCATCATATGCTTCTTGATCTCCATCACCAAAGCACCGGCATGATCTTCTTGTCACCGGTGTCACACCATGATCTCCATCATCATGATCTCCATCAACGTGTCGCCCTCGGGGTTGTCGTGCTACTCATGCTATTACTACTAAAGCTACGTCCTAGCAATATAGTAAACGCATCTGCAAGCACAAACGTTAGTTTAAAGACAACCCGATGGCTCCTGCCGGTTGCCATACCATCGACGTGCAAGTCGATATTAACTATTACAACATGATCATCTCATACATCCAATATATCACATCACATCGTTGGCCATATCACATCACAAGCATACCCTGCAAAAACAAGTTAGACGTCCTCTAATTGTTGTTGCATGTTTTACGTGGTGACCATGGGTATCTAGTAGGATTGCATCTTACTTACGCAAACACCACAACGGAGATATATGAATTGCTATTTAACCTCATCCAAGGACCTCCTCGGTCAATTCCGATTCAACTAAAGTTGGAGAAACGACACCCGCCAGTCATCTTTGAGCAACGGAGTTACTCGTAGCGATGAAACCAGTCTCTCGTAAGCGTACGAGTAATGTCGGTCCGAGCCGCTTCGATCCAACAATACCGTAGAATCAAGAAAAGACTAAGGAGGGCAGCAAGACGCACATCACCGCCCACAAAAACTTTTGTGTTCTACTCGAGATTACATCTACACATGAACCTAGCTCATGATGCCACTGTTGGGGAACGTAGCATGGGAAACAAAAATTTTCCTACGCGCACGAAGACCTATCATGGTGATGTCCATCTACGGGAGGGGATATTCGATCTGCGTACCCTTGTAGATCGCACAGCAGAAGCGTTAATGAACGCGGTTGATGTAGTGGAACGTCCTCACGTCCCTCGATCCGCCCCGCGAACCGTCCCGCAATCAGTCCCACGATCTAGTGCCGAACGGACGGCACCTCCGCGTTCCGCACACGTACAACTCGACGATGATCTCGGACTTCTTGATCCAGCAAGAGAGACGGAGAGGTAGATGAGTTCTCCGGCAGCGTGACGGCGCTCTGGAGGTTGGTGATGATCTTATCTCGGCAGGGCTCCGCCCGAGCTCCGCAGAAACGCGATCTAGAGGTAAAACCGTGGAGATATGTGGTCGGGCTGCCGTGGCAAAAGTTGTCTCAGATCAGCCCTAAAACCTCCGTATATATAGGGGGAAGAGGGGGAGCCTTGCCTTGGGGCTCAAGGGGCCCCAAGGGGGTCGGCCGAGCCAAGGGGGGGGAGTCCTCCCCTTCCAAACCGAATACAACTAGGTTTGGAAGGAGGAGTCCTTCCTCGTTTTCCCACCTCCTCTTTTTTTCTCTTTGATTTTCTTCCTATGGCGCATAGGGCCTTCTTGGGCTGTCCCACCAGCCCACTAAGGGCTGGTGCGCCATCCCCAAGGCCTATGGGCTTCCCCGGGGTGGGTTGCCCCCCCCCCCCCCCGGTGAACACCCCGAACCCATTCGTCATTCCCGGTAACTCCGAAAACCTTCCGGTAATCAAATGAGGTCATCCTATATATCAATCTTCGTTTGCGGACCATTCCGGAAACCCTCGTGACGTTCGTGATCTCATCCGGGACTCCGAACAACATTCGGTAACCAACCATATAACTCAAATACGCATAAAACAACGTCGAACCTTAAGTGTGCAGACCCTACGGGTTCGAGAACTATGTAGACATGATCCGAGAGACTCCTCGGTCAATATCCAATAGCGGGACCTGGATGCCCATATTGGATCCTACATATTCTACGAAGATCTTATCGTTTGAACCTTAGTGCCAAGGATTCATATAATCCCGTATGTCATTCCCTTTTTCCTTCGGTATGTTACTTGCCCGAGATTCGATCGTCAGTATCCGCATACCTATTTCAATCTCGTTTACCGGCAAGTCTCTTTACTCGTTCCGTAATACAAGATCCCGCAACTTACACTAAGTCACATTGCTTACAAGGCTTGTGTGTGATGTTGTATTACCGAGTGGGCCCCGAGATACCTCTCCGTCACACGGAATGACAAATCCCAGTGTCGATCCATACTAACTCAACGAACACCTTCGGAGATACCTGTAGAGCATCTTTATAGTCACCCAGTTACGTTGCGACGTTTGATACACACAAAGCATTCCTCCGGTGTCAGTGAGTTATATGATCTCATGGTCATAGGAACAAATACTTGACACGCAGAAAACAGTAGCAACAAAGTGACACGATCAATATGCTACATCTATTAGTTTGGGTCTAGTCCATCACATGATTCTCCTAATGATGTGATCCTGTTATCAAGTGACAACACTTGCCTATGGTCAGGAAACCTTGACCATCTTTGATCAACGAGCTAGTCAACTAGAGGCTTACTAGGGACAGTGTTTTGTCTATGTATCCACACATGCATTGTGTTTCCAATCAATACAATTATAGCATGGATAATAAACGATTATCATGAACTAAGAAATATAATAATAACTAATTTAGTATTGCCTCTAGGGCATATTTCCAACAGGCCATGGCGGAGGAGGAGCTCGGGCCGCCCCTGGATCGATTGGGGAGGGGCAGGACGATGGGGAATGAAGTGGCGGCGGCTAGGGAGGAACCCTAGAGGCTCGGACGCCGAGGGGGCTTTATAGGAGGAGGAGTAGGAGAGGGACGCGCGGCCGGCGCCCATGTGCGTCGAGCGAGCTGCTACGGTGGAAATGGGAACGGGAACTAGGAGGCTGACGCGCGGGCCCGGACGCCTCGCTGGAAAGGAGGAAGGAGACGATCGCTCTCTGGGTTGGCTGCGAAGGAAAAGCCAGATGGGCCGGCGATAGAGAGAAAGCCCAGTCATTGGCGCCACATAGCAGAATAGGGAAAACCTGGAATTCCTATTTAAAATAAAGGAGAGACACAACAATACACACAAGCAAAACTGTTGACCCAAAATAAAACAAAAATGCCCCTGGTCATAAGGGAATTATGACCTATTAAATAAAATGAAAAGGGAATTTTTGGAGCACTTAAATATTTACAAAACAGAATTAAATAAACTGTTTTGTCAATATTTACCCCTCTCAAACATAGATTCAAAACACTTAAAACCTAGCATCACATCCACCATAATCCTCTCTAAAATATAAACATTTTTGAACCAGGGTTGGAGCAAGTAAAACTTGAGCTTGAGAAAAAATAGAGAAGGAGGGTTTTGAATCCTATTTGAGAACTAACATAGAAGCACCCCACTTTCAAATACCCCACTTCATCATCACCTAGCACATCACATCACATCACATACAAATGAACATCACAACCACATCCATGGAACCACAACAACAACAACACAAAGAAGGCATGGATGATATGGATGCATGAAGGCAAAGGGGAGACAAAGTAACATCACATGAAATAACACATGCATATATCTCACATGGAAATGACATGATGGACCCACATACATGAAAGTTCCAAATATGGCAAGTTACACTCTAGGGCATTACAAACTCTTCCACACTACAAAGAGATCTCGCCCCGAGATCTAGGACTGAAATAACTCAGGGAATTCGGAGGTGATCCTCGCGTTCCCAAGTGGCATCTTTATCGGAATGGTGTGACCACTGCACCTTGAGAAACTTGGTAGACTTGTTGCGGGTCTTGCGCACAGTCGCCTTGAGAACCGCAACTAGATGCTCATGATATGATAGGTTGGGTTGATGGTCGATGTCTTGAAGATGAACTGTGCGCTCGAGAATCTTGAAGCATCTCCGGAGCTGAGAGACATGGAACACGTCATGCACATTTGAAAAGTTTGAAGGGAGCTCAAGCTGATACGCAAGGTCGCCTCTCTTGCCAACAACTCTGAAAGGACCAACGAAACGAGGCGCAAGCTTGCCTTTGATGCCAAAACGCTGTGTACCCTTCATAGGAGACACTTTGAGATAGACGAAGTCATCGAGCTCATAAGACATGTCATGATGCTTGCTATCATAATAGCTCTTCTGACGGGACTGTGCTGCTCTGAGATTATCCCGAATGACCCGAAACATCTCTTCAACTTCTTCTATCAAGTCATTCCCAATAATCTGATGCTCGCCGGTCTCGGACCAGTTGAGCGGAGTACGACACTTCCTGCCATAGAGAATCTCAAACGGAGCTTTGCCTGAACTAGCTTGATAACTGTTGTTATACGAGAACTCAGCGAAAGGCAGGCAGTCTTCCCACTTCATGCCGAAAGAGATAACACAGGCTCTCAGCATATCCTCAAGGACCTGATTGACTCTCTACACTTGCCCACTAGTCTGAGGATGAAAAGTTGTGCTGAATCGTATCTTCGTACCCATCATAGACTGAAAAGAGTCCCAGAACTTGGAAGTGAAGATACTTCCGCGATCCGAAGAAATCATCATAGGCACGTCGTGCAAAGACACTATCCTCGAAGTGTACAACTCTGCAAGCTGAGCTGCCGAGATGGATTCCTGGACTTGAATAAAATGAGCCACTTTACTCAACTTGTCTATGACGACGAAGATGGCATCGTTACCCTTCTTGGACTTCGGAAACCCGATGACGAAATCCATCTCAATATGGTCGAACTTCCACTCGGGAATGGGCAATGGATGCAAAAGACCTGCTGGACATTGATGCTCTGCTTTCACCCTTCGACATACATCACATTCATTTACAAACTGAGCAATCTCACGCTTCATGCGAGTCCACCAGAAGGTCTATTTCAAGTCCTGATACATCTTGGAGCTTCCTGGATGTATTGAGAGCAGATAGTTATGAGCTTCTTCCATTATTACCTTTCTGAGATCACCTTTCGGAACGACAAGACGATCCTCAAAGAACAACGTGTCTATGGTATCAACACTGAAGCACTTATATTTGGGAACTCCCTTTGCCAAGCCAGTCTTAAGTTTCTTCACCATTGCATCAAGAAGCTGTGCTGCTCGGACCTGATCTTCCAAGGTAGGAGAGATCTGAAGATTTGCAAGAAATCCCTGAGGTACTAACTGAAGGTTGAGCTTTCTGAAAGATTCACAAAGGTCAGGCTGGAGAGGCTTCAGAATGAGACTGTTGCAGTAAGCCTTCCTGCTCAAAGCATCTGCCACGACATTAGCTTTACTTGGAGTATACTCAACGCTCAAATTAAAATCTTGGAGCATTTCCACCCAACGAGTTTGCCGGAGATTCAGGTTAGGCTGGGTGAAGATGTACTTGAGACTCTTGCGATCGGTGAACACTTCAACCTTTCGTTCCAACAAGAGGTGTCTCCAAGTCATCAGAGCATGTACCACTGCTGCCAGCTCAAGATCATGCACAGGATAATTCTTCTCACTTGGCTTCAACTTGCTCGAGGTATAAGCTACCACTTTCTTCTCTTACCTCAACACAGCACCAAGACCTTGAAGAGAGGCGTCGCAGAACACTTGGTAAGGTTTGGAGTCATCAGGAGGAACCAATACTGGAGTAGAGGTGAGCTTCTCTTTGAGTGTGTCGAAGGCCAACTGACACTCTGGAGATCAGACATACTTCACACCCTTCTGAAGAAGACTTGAGAGAGGCTTAACAATCTTGGAGAAGTTCTCAACAAACCTTCTACAATAGCTTGCAAGCCCGAGAAAGCTTTGAAGCTGCTTCACATTTTGCGGAGGCTCCCACTCAACAATGGCCTGCACCTTCGACGGATCAACTTTGATGCCCTCGGCAGAGATGATGTGCCCAACGTCTTTCAACTAGAACTCACATTTGGAAAACTTGGCATAGAATTTATGCTCTCTCAGCTTATCGAGCACCAGCCTGAGATGTTCTTCATGCTCTTCCTCAGTTTCCGAAAAGACCAGAATATCACCGAGATACAGTAAGACGAACTCATTCTTGAACGGAGAGAATATGTAGTTCATTGACTGGCACTCTCTGGCAATAGCTAGACGAATGCTGATTCTGTGACAACAAACCTTCCCCTGCAACGGCACCAGAAGAATGCTACTAGCACTCCCCGGCAACGAAACTAGAAGAATGTTGTTGATGGCCCACCAGCGCTTGGGTTCGCAGCAGTTTTCGAGGGTAGAGTATTTGACCCAAATTTGTTGATCGTCAAATAGGAGGTGAGAGAATACACTCGAGTATTAGCAACTGAATGTGTCAGATTCAACCACACCTGAAATATTAGTATCTGCAAGCAAAGTAGTGACAACAAAGTAGCGAGTAACGAAAGTGGCAAGGAACAGCAGTAGTGACAGCAGTAGCAAGTAGCAACAGTAGCAAGCGACAATAGTAGCAACAGTAGCAGCAGAACAATACAAGTAACAGCAGCAGAGCAAGACAAGTAACAACAGCAGTAGGACAAACTCATAGGCAATGGGTCGGTGATTTGTTTGGATCATATTCATCATGCAACAGTTATAACACGGAGAGATATGTGGCTAGCTCCCGTTCGTCAATGTGATGTAGGCATGCATTTCGTGTGACGTCATACGTGCTTAGGGAAAAGAACTTGCATGACATCTATTGTCCATCCCTCCCGTGGTAGCGGGGTCCAAAAGGAAACTATGGGATATTAAGGTTCACCTTTTAATAAAGAACCGGACCAACGCATTAGCACTTGGTGAACACATGAACTCCTCAAACTATGGTCATCACCAGGAGTGGTTCCGTTTATTGTCACTCCGGGGTTGCCGGATCATAACACATAGTAGGTAACTACAACTTGCAAGATCGGATCTAGAACACACATATATTGGTGACAACATAATAATTCAGATCTGAAGTCATGGCACTCGGGCCCTAGTGACAAGCATTAAGCATGGCAAAGTAGTAGCAACATCAATCTCAGAACATAGTGGATACTAGGGATCAATCCCCATCAAAACTAACTCGATTACATGATAGATCTCAGCCTACTCATCACCGCCCAGCGAGCCTACGAATAGATTACTCACGAATGACGAAGAGCTTCATGGAATTGGAGAGGGAATAAGGTTGATGATGACGATGGCGATGAATTCCCCTCTCCGCAGCCCAAAACGGACTCCAGATCCGCCCTCCAGATGAAGAACAGGTTGTGGCGGCGCCTCCGCATCGCAAACGCGATGAAATCTTCTCTTTTTATTTTTTCTAGGACGAAACTGAACTTATAGAGCTGAGATTGGGGGCGGCAGAGCCGTGTGGTCCCCACAAGCTTGCCCACGCCACCAGGGGGTGGCGGTGGCAGGGCTTGTGGCCCACTGGCCCACCCCCTCACGTGGATCTTCGCGCAGGTATTTTTCGTATATTCCAAAAATGTTCCCGTAAATTTTCAGGACGTTCTGAGAACTTTGATTTCTGCACAAAAATAACACCAAGGCAATTCTGCTGAAAACAACGTCAGTCCAAGTTAGTTCCATTCAAATCTTGCAAATTAGAGTCCAAAACAAGGGCAAAAGAGTTTGGAAAAGTAGATACGATGGAGACGTATCAACTCCCCCAAGCTTAAAACCTTGCTTGTCCTCAAGCAACTCAGTTGACAAACTGAGAGAGAAAGAAAAACTTTGACAAAATCAGTTTGATCTTGTTGTTGCAACTATGTCTAACTCATAACCAGAATTTCAGCAAGATCACAAGTTAACCACATAAGCAAGTGACACAATGGTCTCACGGTAAACTAATATCAATGGCATAATCAGCTAACGAGCAAATAATAATGAGTTTCAAATACCAACACTTCAATCAAAACAAGCATGAAGCAATATGAATAGGTGGTATCTCGCTAGCTCTTTCTGAGACCGCAAAACATAAATGCAGAGCACTTTCAAAGATCAAGGGCCGACTAAACATTGTAATTCATAGCAACGAAGATCCAGTCATAGTCATACTCAATATCAATCAAAAGCAAAGCATAAAAATGACAGAGGTGCTCTCTAATTGGTGCTTATAAAATAGGAGGATGACTCGACAGGAAAATAAATAGACAGGCCCTTCGCAGAGGGAAGCATTGATTTGCACAGGTGCCAGAGCTCAAGCTTTGAAAACAGAGATAATAATTTTGGGTGGCACGCTTTCATTGTCAACGCAATGACCAAGAGTTCTCAATATCTTCCATGCTACTCATGCTATAGGCGGTTCCCAAATAGAAAAGTAAAGTTTTAACTCCCCCACCACCAATCAATCACACTCCACGGCTAGCCAAATCCTCGGGTACCGTCCATACTAACATCAATCCCGGGGGAGTCTTGTTTTACAGTTATGTTTTCAAATGAAGCATGGAACTGGGCATTCCAAATACCGACCCCTTTCTCGTGAATGACAGTGAATAAACACATGTCGAGGATAACACTCCTAGCATGGAAGATACTAATAGCCCCTTGTCACCACATGAGCGGTTCGGGCATGCAAAGCAGATTATTTCTTGAAGGTTTAGAGAATGGCACATGCAAATTTACTTGGAACGGCAGGTAGATACCGCAAATAGGTAGGTATGGTGGACTATCATGGAAAAACTTTTGGGTTTATGGAAGTGGATGCACAAGCAGTAATCCGCTTAGTACAAGTGAAGGCTAACAAAAGACTGGGAAGCGACCAACTAGAGAGCGACAACAGTCATCAAGATGCAATGAGTTTGACTAACATTGAATGCAAGCATGAACAGGATATAAATCACCATGAAGACGAACATCATAGAGGCTATGTTGATTTTGTTTCAACTACATGCATGAACATGCGCTAAGTCAAGCCACTTGAATCATTCAAAGGAGAATACCATCCTATCATACTACATCATAGTCATCTCAAAATCTATGTTGGCATTCAAGACAAACCATTATAAACTCTCAGCAAAATAAGCATGGCATCAGAAACTATGATCTCTAAGTTGTCATTGCAAACATGGTTCTTTCACAACAAAGCTGAATCTGGGTCGACAAGCTAGTCATATTTACAAAAACAAAATAGATAGAGTTCATACCAGCTTTTCAGTCTCAGTCACTTCATCATATATCATCATTATTGCCTTTCACTTGCACGATCGAACGATGTGAACAATAATAAGAGTGCTCGTGCATTGGACTAAGCTAAATCTGCAGGCAAACACAAAGGAGAAGACAAAGTAATATGGCTCTTTGAAAGCTAAACAGGTATGCATGCAAGCGCCACTAAACATTGTAACCAATATCTTCTACCTTGACCCAAAGAAAAAGAAAACTATTTACACGGGAAAGCTCCCAACAAGCAAAAGAAGAAAGAAAAATCTTTTTGGGTTTTCTCAAAAGGACACAAAACAAGAAAATAAGAAAACAAAAATAAACTAGCATGGATAATACAGTGGAAAAGTGGAAACACCGGCTAACAAAGTGAAAGCATAAGCATGAATGTAAAGTCGGTGAGAACACGTACTCCCCCAAGCTTAGGCTTTTGGCCTAGCTTGGTCTATTCCCATGGATGGTCCTGGCGAAACCCAAAATCATTGTGGGTGTTATACGGGAGTGCTGTAGCCACTGCCTAAATAGCCGCCTCGCAAAGTCGAGCAGCCGTCGCCTCCCTCTCATAGTCCTCTGCCTCTCCTATGGTTATGTAGTATCTTCGTTTTACCTGAAGTCAAAGAAAGCATGAGCAGGAAGGGTAATATGGAAAACATGCTGCCAGTTAAATATCAAGCGGTATAGGAGGGATCCATGATCTCTCTCAAGGAACTGGTAGCGTGTTAGAGCGACATGATCAAGGTAGGCTGTACGGAGAGGAGGGTCTTCTGAACGGATGGATATTCCAAGAAAATTTGCTAAGCGTGTAGCATAAACTCCACCAAAGAAATCCCCCTCACTCCATTTTTATTCAGCCTCCTTGCTATTATAGCTCCCATATTGAAGCTCCTGTCACCTGTTACTGCGCTCTTAAGGATACTAAGGTCGGAAGTGCATAGGTGACAATGTGCACCCTTGCCGTTAATGCACCTACCTATGAAGAGGGCAAAGTAGTGCAAGGTAGGGAAATGGATGCTTCCTATGGTGGCTTGCGTGATATCTTTGGTTTCTCCAACAGTTATACTGGAGACAAAGTCTCTGACCGAAGACTTAGAAGGATCATTAATACTACCCCCATTGGGTATCTTGCAAATCCTATTGAAATCCTCCAAATCCATGGCATAGGATTTATCGTACAGATCAAACAGTATGGATGAGTCACGCCCTACTAAAAATTTAAATCTACGCATGAAAGAGGCAGTGAGCATAGCATACTGTTCACATTTATCTGAGAGGGATTCTTCTAACCTGGCATTGCGGACAAGTGTATCAAACTCATCCTTGAAACCTGCTTTGATCATAAACTCATCGAAAGGCCATTCACATGGTTGCACCGGTGCGTCCCTTAGTTGAAAAGTTTCAGGCTCCTGAAAAGAAAGATGGGGACCCTTCTTACTTGAGGAACCACCATGAAACTTCCTCCTGAACATAATTTCCTTTTGCTGAAATTTTTGAAGTTCAAGAGAAAAGTGAATGAAGATCAACCATAGCTTGTAGCAACTACTCCTACTAGTGCCTAGAGACCGCATCACGCGCTAAAACTACTTGGGACCAGCTAAAATCAACCTTTCTAGCTCAAGAACAGGGTCACCAAGGTAGCAAGAATACACGAAGGATAAAGCACTAGAGCAAAAGCTAACTGGACCAATGGAGGAGTCACTTACCAAGGAGTAATTTCCCCAAAACGGTTCCGGGAATGGTGCTTTGAGCAAGGAGATCGAAAATCACAGCCAAATGAGCAAGAACATGAGTTTGAGCTACGAAACAATTTTTTTTGGAGGTGGAAGAAGAGGCTGGGAGCTGGAATGAGTGGAGGGGGTCCCTGTGGGCCCCACAAGCTTGCCCTCCGCCACGAGGGGGGTGGCGGTGGCAGGGCTTGTGGCCCACTGGTCTGGCCCCCAGGCCAGCTCTCAGGCCTAGTAATTTTCAAAAATTCCAGAAAAAATCATACTAAATTTTCAGGCCCATCGGAGAACTTTTATTTTCGAGGTATTATTCTCCGGGACGCTAAAATAGAAAATAGGAAAAACTAAACTGAATCTATCATTTTTCTTCTAAGCAACAGAAAATGAAAGCTCAAAACAGAGGTATGTGACTCTTTGATTCATCCATTTCATGGTCGTCGAAAGAAATCCGTCAATAGGGTTAATCAAGTCCTCATCACAAAACCTTCTCGAATCTCAAGAGAGAACGGAGAATTCTCGAATAGCCACTAAGTCATCTCAATGGGGATATGTATCTCCCCAACAAGCAAATCATACTTCATCTTGACACGAGGAATAGGGCATTCAAAGCTCCCAATAAGAATCGATGAAGTCTTTTTGATAGCATTGATGCAATGTACTTGATATCGTTTCTTTGGAAAGTACACTGTGTGCTCATTACTATTGACATGGAAAGTGACATTGCCTTTGTTGCAATCTATAATAGCCCCTGCAGTGTTTAAAAAGGGTCTTCTGAGGATGACAGCCATGGCATCGTCCTCGGGAATATCCAAGATAACAAAGTCTGTTAAGATAGTGGTGTTAGCAACCACAACAAGCACATCCTCGCAAATGCCGATAGGGAAAGCAGTTGATTTGTCGGCCATTTGCAGAGAAATTTCAGTGGGTGTCAACTTATCCTATTCAAGTCTACGATAAAGAGAGAGCGGCATAACACTAACACCGGCTCCAAGGTCACATAAGGCAGTTCTTACATAGTTTCCTTTAATGGAACAAGGTATAGTGGGCACTCCGGGATCACCAAGTTTCTTAGGAGTTCCACCTTTGAAAGTGTAATTGGCAAGCATGGTGGAGATCTCAAGATCTGGTATCTTCCGTTTATTAGTCACGATATCTTTCATGTACTTGGCATACGGAGACATCTTGAGCATATCAGTTAACCGCATCTGCAGAAAGATGGGTCTTATCATCTCAACGAAGCTCTCAAAATCCTCATCATCCTTTTTCTTGGATGGCTTAGGAGGAAAAGGCATAGATCTCTGAACCCATGGCTCCCTTTCTTTACCATGCTTCCTAGCAGTGAAGTCATTCTTATCGTATCTCTTAGGTTGTGGGTTATTAGGATTAACCGTAGGTTCACTCTCCACATCCTCATCATTGCTATGTTGAGCATTATTATGAACATCACTGTTCATATTGTCACCAGGTTCATGTTCATCACGAGATTGTGTTTCTCATCAGACGCAGAAATTTCATTAGGTTCTTCAGGTGTGATAGTATTTGGCGAACTGGCATGTAGGTTTCTACCATCCTTCTTCTTCTCCTTAGGATGACTGGGTGTATCAGCATTGATTCCTTGAGAATCTTGATCAATTCTCTTAGGATGACCTTCATGATACAAAGGTTCCTGAGACATTTTGCCTCTTCTAGTAATGACTCTGACAGAGTTGTCATTTAATTCATTGAGCAGGTCATTCTGAGCTTTATGTACTTGTTCTACCTGAGTAGTAATCATAGAAGCATGTTTACTCAAAAGCTTCAGATCATTGACATTTCTGTCTACACAAGCACTTAAATGGCTAAGCATACGAGTACTTTGTTCCAAATGTCTGCTAACATAATCATTGAAACTCTGTTGTTTGGCAACAAAGTTGTCAAATTCATCAAAGCATAGGCTAGCAGGTTTATCAAAAGGAATATCACTCTCATCAAACCTACGCAGAGAATTTACTTCCACTACCTGTATCGGGTTATCGAGACCATCGATCTCTTTGATAGGTGGTAGATTTTTGACATCTTTAGATCTAATGCCTTTCTCTTGCATAGATTTCTTAGCTTCTTGCATATCTTCGGGACTAAGAAATAGAATACCTCTTTTCTTAGGAGTTGGCTTAGGAGGTGGTTCGGGAATAGTCCAAGCATTATCGTTGATCAAGATGTTATTCAGTAGGGTCTGAGCTTGTTCTATAGTTCGTTCCCTAAAAACACAACCGGCACAACTATCTAGATGGTTTCTAGAGGCATCGGTAAGTCCGTTATAGAGGATATCATGTATCTCGTTCTTCTTAAGAGGGTGATCAGGCAAAGCATTCTGTAGCTGGACGAGCCTCCCCCAAGCTTGTGGAAGACTCTCTTCTTGGAGTTGAGCAAAGTTGTATATTTCCTGCAAGGCAGCTTGCTTCTTATGGGCAGGGAAATATTTCTCACAGAAGTAATAGACCATATCCTGGGGACTACTCACACATCTAGGAGCAAGAGAGGTGAACCAGGCTTTAGCGCATCCTTTTGAGAGAAAGGAAACAGCTTAAGGATGTAGTAGTGGCGGATCTTCTCCTCATTAGTGAAAAGGGTGGCTATATCGTGTAGTTTGGCAAGATGGGCTACGACCGTCTCAGACTCATAACCGTGAAAAGGATCAAATTCAACTAGAGAGATTATCTCAGGATCGACAGAGAATTCATAATCCTTATCGGTGATAAAGATAGGTGAAGTGGCAAACTTCGGGTCGTATTTCATCCTAGCTTTCAGAGATTTTTTCTTCCACTTGAGAAGTAATTTGTCAGCGTCATAGGCATCCTTACACGCAAGAAAATCCTCAGGTATCTCTCCCTCCATAACGTAACCCTCAGGTATATCAGGCAATTCATATCTAGGAGAGCTAGATCTAACAGGAGCAAAAGCAGGTTCTATCTCAATAGTATCGGTAGTTTCAGAAGCATCACGAGCATTGGCAGTAACTATAGCAATATGAGCATCAAGGAATACCCCTAGTGGAACATCAGGCAATGTAGTATCTCTAGCAGTATCAAGCATAGCATCATTAGGCAAAATGGCATCTCTAGCATCATCAGGCAAAGCAGTATCAAGCATAGCATCTCTAGCAGTATCAAGCATAGTATCTGTGGCAGTATCAGGCAAAGCAGTATTAGGCATAGCATCCAGCATAACATCTCTAGCAGTAGCATTATAAGCATCATCAAGCACATGCGACATATCAAGATTTCTAGCAGGAGGTGATGTCGCAAACTTACTCATAACTGAAGGTGAATCAAGTGCAGAGCTAGATGGCAATTCCTTACCTCCCCTCGTAGTTGAGGGCAAGACTTTGGTTTTCGGATCCTTCAGAATCTTCATAGTGATCAGCAGATATAAATCCCAAGTGACTCAGAGAATATAGCAATACCTCCCCGGCAACGGCGCCAGAAAAATGCTGACTGGCACTCTATGGCAATAGCTAGACGAATGCTGATTCTGTGACAACAAACCTTCCCCTGCAACGGCACCAGAAGAATGCTGCTAGCACTCCCTGGCAACGAAACTAGAAGAATGTTTTTGATGGCCCACCAGAGCGTGGGTTTGCACCAGTTTTCGAGGGTAGAGTATTCGACCCAAATTTGTTGATCGCCAAACAGGAGGTGAGAGAATACACTCAAGTATTAGCTGCTGAATGTGTCAGATTCAACCACACCTGAAAGATTAGTATGTGCAAGCAAAGTAGTAACAGCAAAATAGCGAGTAACGGCAGTGGCAGGGAACAGCAGTAGTGACAGCAGTAGCAAGTAGCAACAGTAGCAAGCGACAATAGTAGCAACAGTAGCAGCAGAGCAAGACAAGTAACAGCAGCAGAGCAAGACAAGTAACAGCAGCAGTAGGACAAACTCGTAGGCAATGGGTCGGTGATTTGTTTGGATGATATTCATCATGCAACAGTTATAACACGGAGAGATATGTGTCTAGCTCCCGTTCGTCAATGTGATGTAGGCATGCATTCCGTGTGTCGTCATACGTGCTTAGGGGAAAAGAACTTGCATGAAAACTATTGTCCATACCTCCCGTGGCAGCGGGGTCCAAAAGGAAACTACGGGATATTAAGGTTATCCTTTTAATAAAGAACCGGACCAACGCATTAGCACTTAGTGAACACACGAACTCCTCAAACTATGGTCATCACCGGGAGTGGTTCCGATTATTGTCACTCCGGGGTTGCCGGATCATAACACATAGTAGGTAACTACAACTTGCAAGATCGGATCTAAAACACACATATATTGGTGACAACACAATAATTTCAGATCTGAAATCATGGCACTCGGGCCCTAGTGACAAGCATTAAGCATGGCAAAGTAGTAGCAACTTCAATCTCAGAAATAGTGGATACTAGGGATCAATCCCCATCAAAACTAACTCGATTACATGATAGATCTCATCCTACTCATCACCGCCTAGCGAGCCTACAAATAGAATACTCACGAACGACGAAGAGCTTCATGGAATTGGAGAGGGAAGAAGGTTGATGATGACGATGGCGACGATTTCCCCTCTCCGGAGCCCAAAACGGACTCCAGATCTGCCCTCCAGATGAAGAACATGTTGTGGCGGAGCCTCCGTATCACAAACGCGACGAAATCTTCTTTTTTTATTTTTTTCTGGGACGAAGGTGAACTTATAGAGCTGAGATTGGGGGCAGCAGAGCCGTGTGGGCCCCACAAGCTTGCCCACCGCCACCAGGGGGTGGCAGTGGGAGGGCTTGTGGCCCACTGGCCCACCCCCTCAGGTGGATCTTTGTGCGGGTATTTTTCATATTTTCCAAAAATGTTCCCCGTAAATTTCAGGACGTTCTGAGAACTTTGATTTCTGCACGAAAACAACACCAAGGCAATTCAGCTGAAAACAGCGTCAGTCCAGGTTAGTTCCATTCAAATCATGCAAATTAGAGTCCAAAAAAAGGGCAAAAGAGTTTGGAAAAGTAGAGACGATGGAGACGTATCGTTCATCATTCGACAAAATGTCGGTGGAGCATTTGCCAGACAAAAAGACATGACCGTATACTCATACGAGCCAAAACTTGATGATAGCCCATCCTGAGATCGAGCTTGGAGAAGATCTTAGCCCCTTTCAACTGCTCGAACAACTCATTTATGTTAGGAAATGGATATTTGTTCCTGATTGTCTTCTTGTTCAATGGACGGTAATCGACACACAATCGGTCCGTGCCATCCTTCTTCTTGACAAACATCACTCCACAGACCCAAGGAGACGAGCTTGGTCTGATCAGACCCAAACGCTCCTGCTCATCGAGTTGCCTTTTAAGTTCCTTCATCTCTTCTGGACCCAATTTGTACGGTCGTTTGCACATAGGCTCAGTGCCTGGTTCAAGCTCAATAAGGAATTCAACTTCTCGGTGCAGAGGCATTCCTGGCAGTTCTTCTAGAAACCCATCTTCATATTCGCAGACTACTGGGACTTGTGAAATTGGATTAATCTCACCCTTCTCATTTAAGGAAAATAGACGGATTGTGTCTTCGCGCGCCGCGAAGATAATCACGTCCTCCGAAGAATGAGTTAGCTTCACTTCTTTAGCTTCACAATCAATCGATGCCTTGTTCATGGCCAACCAGTCCATACCAAGGATCAAATCAATGTCAGAATTGTCCAAGACAATAGGAGACGCCAGAAAAGCATAATCCCCCATCTTGACAGTGACATCTCGAACCACTGTGTGGGAATTCATGATCTTGCCGGGAGACACAATTGATAGAGGCTTAGGCAAATCACGAGTTGATAACCCATGCTTAAATGAGAATGGCCTTGAGATAAACGAATGTGATGCACCAGAATCAAACAACACTTTAGCAGGAATATCATTAACGAGGAGGTTACCCATAATCAAATCTGACGAGTTCTCTGCTTCAGCTGCATTCACCATATTGACTCTAGCAGACCTGGGGTTGAACTTCATGATAGCATTGCTTGGAGGTTTGCCTGGAGGAGGAGGTGGAAGACGCAGCTGAGAAGTGCACTTGTTGGCATAGTGACCCTTCTGCCCACACTTGTGACAAGTAACATCTGTCGGCTGACGGTACTGTGTCTGAGGAGGCCCTTGCTTCTGCTGCTGGAATCTCTGCTGGAAAGCTGGGTTGGGTGGGTGGGAAGAACCACGGCCACCTGAATGCTTGAACTGCTGCGTGTGCCGAGGAGGAGGAGGAGACACCCAATACTTCTGTTGCTTCTGAACCACCTGAGTTGAGGAAGACGAGCTAGAATCTCTGAAGCGCTTCTTTGAATTCTCCACCCTGAGCAAAGCTGCCTCAACCCTGAGAGCCAAGTTGCAGAACTTATCGAACTCCTCAGGATCGTCCAAAGCGAGAGCTAGCTGCAAATCCTCTTTCAAACCACCTTTGAACTGATAAATCTTGCTCTTCTCATCCGGAATATCCTGCAAGGCATATTGGGCTAGCTCGTGGAACTCGACGTTGTACTTGTACACAGAGTTACCACCTTGCTTCAAGCGCCTGAACTTCTCACGCATCTCCTTCACAAATCTAGACGGGATGTAGTGGGATCTGAAGTCTCTGCAGAACTCATCCCAAGAGATCACTCTAGCACCCCTGGAATCCTTGAACTGCTGCCACCAGATAGATGCTTGCCCCTTCAGCTGGAATGTTGCAAACTTGACGAAATCCTCTGGACGAACATTGCTGCATTCAAAGTGCTTGTTCACGTCGCGGATCTAATCCTCAGCATCAAACGGTTGGTTACACGACGTGAAGGTCTTCGGCTGATTTGACAAGAATTGACTCAGATTAGCAAACTCATTGCCACCATGATCGAAGTTGCCTTGTTGCTGATTAGTCCTCTCTTGCAACAACTGTATCAGCATCTGAGTGTTTGCATTTGTAGCAGCCATCAACGCTTGCCAAGCCTCTGCAGGAGGAGGCGGCGGAGGAGGAGGATTTTCTGGCGGAGGAGGTGGTGGCGGCATCTCAGCACCCTCACGACCTGGATTCTGACGAGTTGGTGGAGCCATCCTGAAGACGGACAACGCATTAGCCCACAGAATAAATTGAAGGTAAAGCTGAATCAAAAAGGCATGAATATCTGAACAGGAATATTAGCAATTGCACTCGAACAAAATAGTAAGAATGCTTCCTCAAAGTGATTATAGACAAAATTCTGATTAAGAGCACTTGCAAACAAGTATGAGCTAGAACTGCTCGGAACAAACATATGATCGAGATTTCATCTGATATCTTCGTGGATAAGATCGCACGGGCTCGAATTTACAGTAGCCATCATGTGCAAGGTAGTGCACACGACTTACGAAGCATCCCCGAGTCGTAGCAAGCTACAAGGACTCTTTAAGACACAACGAGAACCGCTGTAATTCGACCGTGAACAAACACACCCACTGAATGTCGAATCCCAACCTCACATCATGCATCTGTAGGAAGATTGTCCTATAAGTCACTATTTGATATCCCAACCTCACCAGAGCATGGAAGAGGAGAAAGAAGAAACCTACTCTCCAATATAACTAAGACTCAAAACATTTTACTAGACTCGACTCGGCCAAGTACGGTCACACAAAGGCTCCTATGGTCGTAAGGCTATGATTACCAACTTGTAACGACTAAGATGCGGTCCTTTCCGATTTAGGGAACGAGGCCCCAAAATGGAAAGAAGCGCATCTAAGCGTTTTGCAAGCAAGATAAACATAGCACATACATAATATAAGAATGACAAATAGGGAATCATTTGCCATCTCCATAGATAATACCAGAGTTTACATCCACACATTTATTCAGACAAGGTAGTTCCGCTACGGACTACATAACATGAGAAAAAGGCTATGCTATCCCGCATGCTTGCCCACGATCACGACTACGACCTCAGTCTTGTGGATAGTTCACGTACAGGCGGTCGTTCTCCTCATCGTACTGCCACGCCAACTGCGTGCCATTGGGATCACCGGTGTCGGGCGTACCTGTACCTGTTGGGGTGTTGAAGTAATATGTGAGCCACAGGGACTCAGCAATCTATGACCTCGGTACCGAAACTAGTCAAGTTATTAGGTGAGGAAGGTTCACTGTTTAGGTTGCAGCATCCTAAGAATTTATGGTGGCTAACTTACGTAGAACAAGTTACTGATGTGGTGGTCTATGCTAGCGGACGAAGACTAGCTGATCATTAAGTGATCCTGAACAACTACTTACGTCAAACATAACCCCACCGTGTTCCCGATCGAAGAGAGGTCTTCGAAAGGGACAATCACGGTTCCTCACACGGTTGGCAGTTTTATTAGATTAAGTTCAAGTTATCTATTACCGGATGTTAACAAATATTCCAAGTTGCCAAATAACCATGGGCACGACTTTCTGAAAGATTAAACCCTGCACGGATGCTCCAACTAGTCCATCACAAACGGTCACGGGCCGCAAAGTAATCCTCTATCACGAATCTCGTGATCTCGCCGGATTCCTTAGAGGAAAACCTCAACTCTGGGGAGAACCAAAGCTTCACCGGTATTCCTATACGCAAGATATATCGCTAATGTAAGACAAGACCAGCAGGACCTCCCGGTGTATCGACGACCCCGATAAGAGCTGTGTGTCTCAGTCTCAGGACAACATCGTCTATGCATAGTGGACAATGACCAATGCCTCAAGTTTCCCCGAGGTGGTATTGCTGACTGCTAGGTGGGTGGACCAACACTCATGAGGAGCACTGGCCCGGGTTGTTGATTAAATCCACGGGGTAGCTATTCCCTATGAAAATTATTATTAAGTGATTAGCAAATTAAAACCAATGTTGGGTCCTGCCGGACAAGTCTTAACACTACAGGATTTATCAAGGGGGTCCCCATAACAACCCCGAACGTGTTAGGAGCGATCAGTTATGGAATCAAACACCTGTAGCCGGAAACTAAGGCGGCAATAACGGAACAAATCACCCACAAAAGCTAGGCCTTCCGTCATTTACCAAGTATATAGGTGCATTAGTTAATTAACAGATTTAAACATAATGATATCAAAACTCATGTTATCACATGAGACAATTGTACCTGCAACTAGCAACGCTAACATTAGAAGCTGAGCAAGTCTACTTAGCCATTCAATATTAACTAGGAGGGGAAGTGTTTTGGGTTTCATGGCAATATCAGGAGGAAATTATTTCAGTGGTAGGCAGCGAGTATATGATGAAGGAAACGTGAATCTAGGCATAACAAAGCTAGAGATGGTATCAAGGTCATGGTCATCTTGCGTGTGATGTCTTCAGCTTGGAACTGCTCTTTTTCGTCCTGCACGTACTCTCTCGAATCCACGTACTCGCTCTCTGATCCCGGTGCTACCCAACATAAAAATAGCATCCAATGAACAACAACACCACATGATGCAACAAACACATGATGCATGAAATGAGAATGAACATGCATCTCTAATCTAGTCACTTGCATATGCATGAGAAGAAAAGACAAACTTCTAGACATAACTTCACTCTAAGCTATCTTGACATGCATGATGATAACATGAAAGGTTGCACCACGAGAAAACGATGCAAAAACATATAAAGAACGTAGAGAGCGGAGCTAAAGTTCAACCGGAAACTAAGAAACAAGAAATGGAGTTCCACGGATCAAATCTACCACAAGCACTCTCCAATGGCATACTTATGGTATTCCCAGGTTGCCACATGACCAAACAAACTAGTATAGATGGGGTGGTGCAAAGAAACTCACCACACCACAAACTATGCACTCACAAGCTTCAAAACAACAAAACTATGCGTTCTGTCCTAAACAGCAACATGGCAGTTTGAGAGCAACATACAAGGCACCTACAACCACCCAAATGTGTCAAACAAGATATGTGTCAAAAGCTATTCAACAGATCTACAAGTATGAGCAAAAAGATAATACAAAGGAGTTACACACAGAAAGATCTACAGCTGCGAACTTGGCCAAAATATCAGTTTTCAAGGACTTAGTGAAATTCTTAGACTTTCACCAGCTATTTTTGCTCTGAAGCATTTTGGCAGCACCTAAAACAATATCTACAGGAAGTGAAATGGAATGAAAATTGATAGAGAGCTAGACAAACACAAAAGCTACACCTCTCTAGTTGATTGCAAGGGCTGATTCCCAACACATGAACTTTTGAAGCACAACTACAAGGGAAGAAAATATCAGCAGTTTCTCAGACTTTGTGAAAATCACGGATTTTCACTAAACTGACAATTCCATCCACATGCCTACTTTGACAAAGCACAACTTGCACATACAAACTCCTAAGCATGAAAAAACCCACCATGTTGTAGAGGGGTTCACCCACTACTGCCACATCAACGAATCATCCTCTTAGGCTCATCACATCACATGGCACCAAGCTCTAAACATAGATCAAAACAGAAAAATGACTTCTCCAGAAAGTGTTTCAAAGGGAAATATGATTCCACCAATGGATTCCTGGGATGATTCTACCCCAAAAACATATATAATACCTAGGTACTTGCATAGAACAAATATGCACAAAGCTAAGAAGAAAAACTACATGGAATCACATAGTCTCAATAGTGCCATATCACATTTGTTACACACTAGCTCATCACCTACACATGCATTTGCACACACCCACAACTCCAATGGTGACATGAGGGTTTAGACCTCATGTATGTGTGCCATAGCACATCACCATACACACACATACATCAAGCATACATAAACTAGCACCTCCACATGCTATTCTAAACACACACAACTACACATGCTATGACTCACTCTCACAAGGCCTTCCACACTAACACACACACACACAAGGGTGTGCTTGCAACGACATACACACAGACCTCATGCACATGCCCTAGTGCACATATGCACAAGCACACATACACACACACCACACATGCTCAAGGAAACTTGCACACACACATACACATGGAGATACTCCTACACATGCACTAGCAAAATAAGCAAGGATGCAACCTACTGGATATGAGGTAGGAACACCTCCACTTGCTGCTCAAGCAATGATATGAAGCACCTAGTTGAAATAGCAACATAGCAACACAAAAGAAATAAAAATAAAAGGGGGTCAGAGGGGTTTCGAACCCATGACCTGCTCCTCAACACACACACATAAAACCCCTAGGCTAGCTACTCTGGCTCAACAGAACAGAGACAAAAGAACAGGGTAAGCCTCTCTCTGCTGCTACTGTGCCCGCAACAAAATCAGCAAAAAGGGGGCGCTGCGGGGTTCGAACCCACGACCTCCAGCTGCACTAAAGAACACCTACCACTCTGCTACGCGTCCGAATGTTAACAGAGAGGGGGCTCTGCTCTTTTGATCAACCCCGTGTGATCTACTTTTGCCCGACGGTGGCCGGAACAGGGGAGGTTCACCGCCGGCGCTATGCTATGAATTGGCCAACAACCCGTTGCTGGATGGGAGAATGACCTCCCACGGCTCCATTTCACTACTGAACACAGTGCGAGATGCTCTACACCTGCTGCTCCATGAGCACGCGGCGGCAACGGCGACAGAGAGACGCACGGCGGCGATGCTACGCGCTACGCTCGAACCTACTGACAGGGAAAATGAAGGGGGGATCAGATGCTCACCCACTACGCGAAGAGGTGGCGCTCGACAGAGAAGAAGAAGAGGACGTCGAGGAGGAAAATCCTGCGGAAGAAGCGTCGGAGCAGAGGAGGAAGAAGGGGACAGTGTCGACATCGTGGAAGCAGACTTGATCTGCACGTCCTAGCTACGGGAACGGAGCCTCCTGGTACTACGCATGCTTCTGGACCAATCAAAGAGGAAGAAGACAAGCAACATCGATGGCGAGGACCTTCAACAGGGGTCGGCCATGGCGGAGGAGGAGCTCGGGCCGCCCCTGGATCGATTGGCGAGGGGGAGGACGATGGGGAAAGAACTGGCGGCGGCTAGGGAGGAACCCTAGAGGCCCAGACGCCGAGGGGGCTTTATAGGAGGAGGAGGAGGAGGAGAGGGACGCGCGACCGGCGCCCATGTGCGTCGAGCGAGCTGCTACGGTGGAAAGGGGAACGGGAACTGGGAGGCTGACGCGCGGGCCCAGACGCCTCGCTGGAAAGGAGGAAGGAGACGATCGCTCTCTGGGCTGGCTGCGAAGGAAAAGCCAGATGGGCCGGCGACAGAGAGAAAGCCCAGTCATTGGCGCCACATAGCAGAATAGGGAAAACCTGGAATTCCTATTTAAAATAAAGCAAAGACACAACAATACACACAAGCAAAACTGTTGACCGAAAATAAAACAAAAATGCCCCTGGTCATAACGGAATTATGACCTATTTAAATAAAATGAAAAGGGAATTTTTGGAGCACTTAAATATTTACAAAACAGAATTAAATAAACTGTTTTGTGAATATTTACCCCTCTCAAACATAGATTCAAAACACTTAAAACCTAGCATCACATCCACCACAATCCACTCTAAAACATAAACATTTTTGAACCAGGGTTGGAGCATGTAAAACTTGAGCTTGAGAAAAAGTAGAGAAGGAGGGTTTTGAATCCTATTTCAGAACTAACATAGAAGCACCCCACTTTCAAATACCCCACTTCATCATCACCTAGCACATAACATCACATCACATACACATCAACAACACAACCACATCGATGGAACCACAACAACAACAACACAAATAAGGCATGGATGATATGGATGCATGAATGCAAAGGGGAGACAAAGTAACATCACATGAAATAACACATGCATATATCTCACATGGCAATGACATGATGGACCCACATACATGAAGGTTCCAAATATGGCAAGTTACACTCTCGGGCATTACATGAATATTCTATTCATTTATGTTACATCACAAAATTTGAGCAAGCACTTTAGGGACAAAATTTGAGCAAACGTGGATTGTAGATGGACTTAACCTATTTGCGCAAGAATCAGATTGGGGAGCGCAAAGAGGGAAAGATCTTTACCCTACTTTCAGTGAAGATCTCCTATGGCGGTGTCGGCGACAGAGGTTGCCGACGATGATGAGGATTCCTATGGCGAGGGCCCACGAGAGATGAACGGCGATGTCGTGGAGATGAGAGCACGATGGCAAGGTGTTTGCGGGTGTGAAGTTTGATGGTTGAATTTCAAAAGTCGGGTCCACTTGATATATATAGCCCCCACTGTCGGTGACATCGAGTTCCATAACTGTTTGGTTACAGTGAAAATCGTTGAGGTCAAGATTTAGCTGTCGATGATACCGAGATCATAAAACCAGATCAACCCTAGTGTTTCGGTGGGATCTAGATTTTGATTTGGTCACACCGGGTGAAACATGGGAGGTTTTGGAAGTCACCTCTTGCCAAGACGGATCTCCGAGTGCTCCTCAGATAGAGTGTCCCTAAAGTGCTTGCTCAAATTTTGTGATGTAACATGAATAGAATATGAGACGAGAAAACATAGATAGCTAAAGAGGGGTACTTAAGCATTCTTGTATTCCAATTGGCCAAAAAATGAGAAGCCAAATAACAACAATTGAATGTCCATGAATGAGCAAAAATATGCATAACAATATGCTCACACAATAAGATGTCAAATAAAACATGAAAAACATGCACAACCACCCTAGTATCTACAAAGCACTTTGGCAATGACAAAGTCATCTATATATGGGTATATTGACTTAGGAGCCAAGAAAAAAAATACTTGATCATAGGTCATACTCATCGTTTAAGCACAAGTGAGATTGTCGCTTTTACATAAAGCTTTCAATGTGTTCACACCTTAAGATATGCTTATAATCAAGTCTTAGAGTAAAGGTCCCCCTTGATGTGACACCCCCCCCCTAAGAGGGATAAACTAACCTTGGGTATTGTCGTAGAAGACTTCATGTAGGTGTAGTATTGGTGGATGCCCATTGTTGACGAAGATCGTCTTGAGTTGGGAGCAATCCTTGTTGTTTCTTACTCTTATCACCCACATGGCTTAGTCCCAAACACAAGGAACAAATACAAAGATACATATGGACATGGAGTGAAGTACACATGAGATGATGTCCAATGATACATTAGTTGCCTTGTCCCTTGCTTACCTTTGAGGGAATGTGTGACTCCTTGAACTAATGCATATACTTGGAGTTTATGCATATAGTTCTTGGCAAATGAATAGGAGTGAATTTCATTTGCGGAGTCACCCCTCAAGAACTTCTCTAGTTCTTCTTCTTGGGGACCCACATCAACTTGATGGGGATCCTTGGAGTTGTGGTAGCACTAGATGAAGTAGAGCTAGTAGTGGCCTGATACGTCTCCAACGTATCTATAATTTTTGATTGTTCCATTTTATTATATTATCATTTTAGGATATTTTTGAGTAATTATTTACAAATTTATATATTTTTGAGCATTGACCTATTGACACAGTGCCCAGTCCTAGTTCCTGCTTTTGTGTGTTCTTTTCGCAGAAAATCCATATCAAACAGACTCCAAACGAGATAAAAATTTACGGAGATTTTTCTGGAATATATGTGAATTTTGGGAGTTGGAATCAACACAACACGATGCCCGAGGGAGGCACAAGCCAACAAGTCGTGAGCCACCCCTTAAGTTAGTTGATGCTCTCCTTGTGCCGAAAGGAATATATTCTCACGATAAAAATGCCCTCAAAATTTCAGCCCGGTCGGAGTTACAGATTTCCGGGTATTTATGAAACGGTGAAGTGGCACAATACAAGTTGCGATAACAAGAGAGAAACAAAGAGAGAGAGAGAGAGAGAGAGAGAGAGAGAGAGATCCAATCCCGGAGGGGCTGCTGCCCTCCGGATGCCATGGAGAAACCCTCCTCCCACCTAGGGAGGAGGCCAAGGAATAAGAATAAGGAGGGGGCTCTCTCTCCCCTCTCTCCCGGTGGCGTCGGAGCGCTGCCGGAGCAACCATCATGACAGCTATCTACACCAACAACTTTGCCGCCGTCCCCACCAAATCTCTCCTCCTCTATGTAGCGGTGTAAAAACTCTCTTCTCCTCTGTAATCTCTACTTGAAAATGGTGCTGAATGCTATATATTATTACCCAATGATGTGTGGCTATCCTATGATGTTTGAGTAGATTTTTTGTCCTACGGGTTAATTGTGATATGATGTTATTGATATGAATTGTGTTTCTATGGTGCTGTCTTAAGGTGCTTTCCGTGAGGCACACGCGTGGAAGATTCAACTGGAGGGTTTGCAATATGTTCATGATTCTCTTATTGTGGGTGGCTAGAGTGACAAAATCTTACACCCGAGTAAAGGAGTTGTGCACACATGGGAGTAAAGAGGACTTGATGTTTAATTATATGGTTGGGTTTACCTTAATGATTTCTAGTAATTGAGGATGCTTGCTAGTGGTGCAATCATAAGTGCATATGATCCAAGTGTGGAAAGTGTGTTAGAGTATGCCTTTCCCTCATTGCATATGATAAGTATCTATCATGTTATATTCAATTGCCTATGGATAATCTTTTTCTTGCGTTACACAAAAAGCTTTCTACTAAAGAGTCCCCAACATTTATTTCCATGCTTGTTATTTTCTTGCAAAACAACAACTAACTTTTATTTACTTGCTCTTTATTACCTTGCAAAACTATCTATCACACCTACTAAGTACTTCTAGTTTCTTTCCCGCAAAGTAGTTTCATACATGTTCTAGATAAGGTAAGCATTAGCGTGCGTAGAGTTGTATTGATGGTCGATAGAACTTGAGAGAATATTAATTCTACCTTTACCTCCTCATTGGGTTCGACACTCTTACTTATCGAAAAAGGCTACAAACAATCACTTATACTTGTGGGTTATCATGGCCTTGGGAATCCACTTGACCATGGCTTGGAGTTCTTCCTCAAATGAGTCAATCTCCTCTTGAAGCTTGTCCTTGCCCTTGTGGTCATGTGGTAGAAGGTTGTCTTGAGAGCTTCTTCCTTTGTGGAGAGTAGGATCATACTTAGCCTTTTGGGGAACAAACTTCGGGATGGGGTATTGACCTTCTTCCCATTCAACTCCGTTGGCATTGAAGTAGCCAACACCTTGCTTCTTCCAGTGTCCTCCTTGTTTGCGTACAATATCCTCGAATTGCTTACTTCTGGCAAGACTCTTGAAGACACCTCTCTCTAGAATTCATTTCAATAAATCGTTTTCTTGCTTAGCTGTAACTTGGCTAAGAGAATCATTAGTGAAATCAAGAGAGCTACTAGCAACAACATCATTTGATTTAACTTTAGTATTATTGTTACTAGATGAAGAAACTTTCTTGCCTTTGTTACCCATGTGCTTAGGTTTAACTTGTAGAACAAAAGTAGACAATAGTAATCGTTTGGCTAGATAAGAAGAACTCTTGTTTCGAAGATCATCATTGATTGCTTTTAGAAACTCATGCTCTTGCTCTAAATTTAGCTTCTCAAAGCGTAGCTTCTCATGAGTTCTTAAAAGCTCTCTATGATCTTCTAAAGTAGATTCATGAGCTAACTTAACAGTGTTTAATTCTTTAGTTATCCGTTCAATCTCATTCTTATCATCATCATACGACTTATCTTGACTAGCATGATTATCATCAAGTTCATTTTCATTTTTATCATTAGTTTTATCAAAGAGCAAGTCATCTTCTCCTAGCAAGTCATCCTCATCACTATTAAAGTCAAAGTACTCGGGGTGTCATACCTTGGGGCCTTTAGACTTGAAGCAGCTTCCAATCCATTCGTTTGGTGAATCAAATATGTTATAGGAGTTGGAGGATAGGAGTGCAAGACCAGCAACACCTTCGTCTTGACTATAGTAGGAGTTGGAGTGGTAGCTTCTCTTGGATTGGTTGTCGGGCTTGAAGCCGGATACCCATTCACCAACATGAGCTTGATACCTTCTTCTTGAGTAGATCTTGGTGTACTTGTCCTTCTTGTCCGATTCCTTACTTCTCCAGGAGGGTCTTCGTTCATAACGATCTTGTCTACACCTTCTCTCTCTTCGAGGTTTCTCTTCCCTTGAGCTTCGTCTTCTAGGTGACTCTTCTCTTCATTTGTGCTGATACAAGCACTCATTGGAGTAGCAACCGGGCTTTCCACAATTGTAGCAGTTTCTTTCACGACTAGATGAAAGCTTCTCTTCATATCTTGAGCTAGAGCTTCTCTCTTTGCCTCTAGTCCTGTAGAGCTTGTTGAATTTTCTGACCATGAGGCTCATCTCTTCATTGGTGACAAGGTTATCATTTGAAGTAGCAGAAGCATCACTTGAAGCTTTCTAAGCACTGCTTGACTTGTCGTGGAACTCTTCTTTGTCCTTGATTGAAATTTCATGAGCGACAATCCTTCCAATGACTTCCGTTGGCTTGAGATCCTTGTAGTTTGGCATCATTTGGATCAATGTGCACATGGTGTCATACGTCCCATTCAAGGCTCTAAGTATCTTCTTGATGATGACTTTGTCGATCATCCCTTAGCGTCCTAAGCCGACAATCTCATTTGTGATGAGAGCTAGCCTAGAGTACATCTGAGAAACTCCTTCACCATCCTTCATCTTGAACTTGTCAACCTGACTTTGTAGCACATCCAACTCAGATTCCCTGATAGATTCGGTACCATTGTGCATATTAATCAAAGTGTCCCAAATGCCCTTGGCATTCTCAAGATGACTGGCTTTGTTGAATTTTTCGGGGCATAGGGAGTTGAATAGAATGTCGCATGCTTGAGCATTGTATTGCAACATCTTCAGTTCTTCCGCAGTTGCTTCGTGATCCGGTTCCTTTCCATCATCAAAGAAAACACCTTGCAATCCAACACGAACAATAGCCCAAACGTCGGGTTTATTACCAATAATATGCATTTTCATCTTATGCTTTCCACTAGCAAAGATTGTGCATCAAAATATGGGCCTATACGGTGGTAATTTCCCTCACTAGACGCCATTCTAGTTTTGTTCTTCTTCTAGTTTTCTTCTTCTTCTTCTTCTAACTTTCTTATTTTCATTTTGCAGATTTGAGTCACTTCGTGGAATATGACATTCATGGAAGCCAACACTGATGGAATGCTACTGTTTACTTTCTGTTTTTATAAGATAAACAATGTGAAACTATGTGTATGTATGGATATAAGATAAGTATGTGTATGTATGATGATTGAAACTGTGTATGTATTGGAAGCTATCCTATTTGTTGTTTTGCTCTTATATGATGTTCGATGAATGGCCTATATGCTGTATATATATGATGTGTGTATTTGGAAACTTTATGTGGGTGTTAGAAATTATATATATCATATATGTATTTTTTAAATGCAGGGAAATATATAAAATAAAACAAACTAGTGGCAATTTTGGTGTTTTGCCGTCCGCCGGCTCATGGCAAAGGTGCATGTGTCACCCACCTGCGCAACCTGGGCAACCGGCTGGACCATATGGCAACTTTGCCATCAGCCGACAAACGGCAAAGGTCTTTCCCATCAGCTGGATGGTCTTTTCCATCAGCCGACGGACGACAAAGGGGACAAGTGATGGACGACAAAGGGGCGAACAAGCGACAGCCAGCTGGTCTTTGCCATCAGCCGGCAGACGGCAAAGGGGCGGACAAGCGGTAGCCGGCTGGCCGTTGCCATCAGCCATCTGGCCTTTGCCATCAGCCGGCGGACGACAAAGGGGACAAGTGGCAAACAACAAAGGGGAGCACAAGTGGAAGCCAGCTGGTCTTTGCCATTAGCTGGCATACAGCAAAGGGGACAAGTGGCAGACGACAAAGGGGCAGATAAGTGATACGTCTCCAACGTATCTATAACTTTTGATGGTTCCATGCTATTATCTTGTCAAACTTTGGATGTTTTGTATGCCTTTTATATCTTGTTTGGGACTAACTTATTAACTCAGTGCCAAGTCCCAGTTCCTGTTTTTCCGTGTTTTTGACCCTTTTCAGAGGAGGATTTTAAACGGTGTCCAAACGGAATAAAACTTACGAAAAGATTTTTTCTGGAACAGAAGATATGCGTCAGACTTGAGAACCAAGGCAGGGGCCAGCAGGGGACCTGCTGCGGCAACAAAAGTCCTTCCCTGGCGCGTGGAATTCTTCTTGTTACTTCTCTGGTTTGTGTCGGTTTTTCCCTTGAAGAGGAAAGGGTGATGCAGCACAGGGGCAGTAAGTATTTCCCTCAGTTTGAGAACCAAGGTATCGATCCAGAAGGAGGGCCTCGTCAAGTCCAAAGTACCTGCGCTAACACAAACAAGATTGCACCCAACGCTTCAAAGGGGTTGTCAATCCCTTCAAGATTGTTTGCAAAGTGAGATCTGAAAGGCGGAAAGTGCAACGAAGTAAAAAGTGTAAGGCTGAAAATATGGTGAGTGTTCACTAGAGGCTTCTCTCATAATAGCAAATATCACGATGGGTGAACAAATTAATGTCGAGCAATTGATAGAACCGCGCAAAGTCATGACCATATCTAAGGCAAAGATCTAACATATATGCATCACGTCCGAGACAAGTAGACCGATACTTTCTGCATCTACTACTATTACTCCACCCATCGACCGCTATCCAGCATGCATCTAGTGTATTGAGTTCATGAAAAACGGAGTAACGCTTTAAGCAGGATGACATGATGTAGAGGGATAATCTCAAACCAATGATGAAAACCCCATCTTTTTACCCTTGATGGCAACAACATGATACGTGCCTCGCTACCCCTTCTGTCACTGGGTAGGTCACCGCATGGTATGAACCCAAAACCAAGCACTTCTCCCATTGCAAGAATCATAGATCTAGTTGGCCAAACAAAACCCACAACTCGAAGAGAATTACAAGGATATGAAATCATGCATAAGAGAGATCAGAAGAAACTCAAATAAGATTCATAGATAATCTGATCATAAATCCACAATTCATCGGATCTCGACAAACACACCGCAAAAGAAGATTACATCGGATAGATCTCCATGAAGATCATGGAGAACTTTGTATTGAAGATCCAAGAGAGAGAAGAAGCCATCTTGTTACTAGCTATGGACCCATAGGTCTATGGTGAACTACTCACGCATCATTGGAGAGGTCATGGTGTTGATGAAGAAGCCCTCCGTGTCAGAATCTCCCCTCCGGCAGGGCACCGGGACGTGTCCTAGATGGGATCTTGCGGAGACAGAAGCTTGCGGCGGCGGAAAAGTAATTGCGATCGTCTCTTGATTATTTTGGGAATATTTGCGAATTTACAGGTGCAAGATCTAGGTCAGGGGACCTCCAGGGGTCCCACAAGACTGGATAGCGTGCCCCCCTGGCCGCGGGGTGGGGGCTTGTGGGGCCCCTGGGGCTCTTCTGGCTTGGCTCCCAAGTCCTCCAATATTCTTCCGTTCCAGAAAAAATCTTTTCGGGGATTTTCTTCCGTTTGGACTCGTTTCAAAATCTTCTCTAAAAGGGGTAAAAAACATGGAAAAAACAGGAACTCGCACTTGGCACTGAGTTAATAAGTTAGTCCGAGAAAATATATAAAATGCATGCAAAACATCCAAAGTTGACAAGATAATAGCATGAAACCATCAAAAATTATAGATACGTTGGAGACGTATCAGGACCCCACAAGCCCCCTAGGCGCGGCCAGGGGGCCCGCGCCTAGCAGGCTTGTGGGCCCCGTGTGGCACGTCTGCCCTACCTCTTCCGCCTATAAATTCAGAAAATATCCCAAACTGTGAAAGAGATCCACGAAAATACTTTTCCCCCGCCGCAAGCTTCTGTCTCCGCAAGATCCCATCTGGGGAACGTTCTGGTTCCCTGCCGGAGTGGGGATTCGGATACGGAGGGCTTCTTCATCAACACCATGACCTCTCCGATGATGCGTGAGTAGTTCACCATAGACCTTTGGGTCTATAGCTAGTAGCTAGAGGGCTTCTTCTCTCTCTTGGATCTTCAATACAAAGTTCTCCATGATCTTCATGGAGATCTATCCGATGTAATCTTCTTTTGTGATGTGTTTGTGGAGATCCGATGAATTGTGAATTTATGATCAGATTATCTATGAATCTTATTTGAGTTTCCTTTGATCTCTCTTATGCATGATTTCATATCCTTGTAATTCTGTTCGAGTTGTGGGTTTTGTTTGGCCAACTTGATCTATGATTCTTGCAATGGGAGAAGTGCTTGGTTTTGGGTTCATACCGTGCGGTGACCTCACCCAGTGACAGAAGGGGTAGCGAGGCACGCATCATGTTGTTGCCATCAAGGGTAAAAAGATGGGGTTTTCATCATTGGTTTGAGTATCCCTCTACATCATGTCATCTTGCTTAAGGCGTTACTCTATTTGTCATGAACTCAATACACTAGATGCATGCTTGATAGCGGTCGATGTGTGGAGTAATAGTAGTAGATGCAGAAAGTATCGGTCTACTTGTCTCGGACGTGATGCCTATATGTATGATCATTGCCTTAGATATCGTCATGACTTTGCGCGGTTCTATCAATTGCTCGACAGTAATTTGTTCACCACTGTAATATTTTCTATTTTGAGAGAAGCCTCTAGTGAACACTATGGCCCCGGGTCTACTTCACACCTTATTTTCAGCCTTATTCTTTTACTTCGTTGCACTTCCGCCTTCAGATCTCACTTTGCAATCAATCTTGAAGGGATTGATAACCCCTTTATAGCGTTGGGTGCAAGCTCTTTTGTGTTCGCGAAGGTACTCTGGACTTGACGCTATTCTCCTACTGGGTTGATACCTTGGTTCTCAAACTGAGGGAAATACTTACTGCTCCTGTGCTGCATCACCCTTTCCTCTTCAAGGGAAAAACCAATGCAAGCTCAAAAGGCTGCAGAAGGATTTCTGGCGTCGTTGCCGGGGAGGATCAAGTCAAGAACTCATCCAAGTAAGTGTCGCAAAATCATCTCTTGCATTTACTTTTTTGCGTCTCGTTTTCCTCTCCCCCACTTATGAAAAACAAAAATTTACAAAAATATTTGCCTTTTTTTCGTTTGCCTTTTTTCGTTCGCCCTTTTCTCTCGCTTGCTTCCTTTCCGCTTGTGTGGGATAGTCTACCTGTCCTCATGGCTAGACCCACCGCTTCGAATGATACTCCCGCGAAAGAAGTCCTCAATTTCAAGAAAAATGAGAAAGAAAACTTAAAGGACGCTTGTTATAGGATTTACAATGCTCGGAGTAGATCTACTCGTAAGCAATCTACTACCGTCCTGCTTTGCAGTTTTTATGTGGGTATTTCTTCTTGGAATAGGTATATTCTTGACACCATCAGAGGCGGAAATTTCTTAGGTAGCCATACCGTTGATTCTTACGGAGCTGTAATAAATTTGGTAGGCTCACCCCCACTCATGGTTAATGGAACTACCTGAACTCTGGAACATGTGATGCGTAGGCTGGACGTCATTGAAAATAAAGTTGCTACGATCTAACTCATTGAGAATTTGGATAAAAAGATCCACAATCAAATCACTCAGTACGGATCCAAGATGGGAATGGTTTTGAAAAATTTAAAGGAGAAGGAACCCACAGTTAACGAAAAACTAGGTCATGATTCCGCTAGGATTGGCAAACTAGAGGATGTTATAACCAACTTGGGTTCCGCTTTTGCCGCTGTGCAGAATACTCCAAATTTTGCCCACAATAAGGCCACCAAGTCTATTTTTGTTCCTAAAAATAGTGGTGAATCATCTAGTAAGAAAGATGAAGACCTTAAGATTTTGAGTGATCACGCTACTTATGGTTTGAGCACCAAAGACGACGATACGTGATTCTATCGCTTTATGCCTAGCTAAGGGCGTTAAACAATAGCGCTTGTTGGGAGGCAACCCAATGAATTTATCTTTTTCTTTCTGTTTTTTTGCGTCCATGATACGTCCATTTTGCATCATGCTTTCATGTTGATATTTATCGCTTTATGGACTGCTATTATACTTTGTGTAACCATACTTATGCATTTTCTCTCTCATTTTGCAAGGTTTATTTGAACAGGGAGAAAACCGACAGCGCGAAATCTGGACTGGAAAAGGAACAAGTCTGAGTCATCTATTTTGCGCAACTCCAAATTCCCTGAAAATCAACGGTGATTTTTTTGGGAATATATAACAAATACTGGGCGAAAGAAGTGTCAAAGGGGAGCAACCAGGGGCCCACAAGCTTGGTTGCCGCGGCCTACCCCCCTGGCCGCGGCAACATGGCTTGTGGGCACCCTGGTGGCCCACTGGCCCCCGTCTTTTGCTATATGAAGGGTTTCATACGGAAACAAATCATTGTGGAGCTTTTTCGTGGTTTCGCCGCCGCCACGAGGCGAAACTTGAGCAGAGCCAATCTAGAGCTCCGGCAGGACGATCCTGTCGGGGAAACTTCCCTCCCGGAGGGGGAAATCATCGCCATCGTCATCACCAACACTCCTCTCGTCGGAGGGGAGTCATCTCCATCAACATCTTCATCAGCACCATCTCCTCTCCAAACCCTAGTTCATCTCTTGTAACCAATCTCCGTCTCGCGACTTTGATTGGTACTTGTAAGGTTGCTAGTAGTGTTGAATACTCTTTGTAGTTGATGCTAGTTGGATTACTTGGTGGAAGAGTTTATGTTCAGATCCTTGATGCTATTCATTACACCTCTGATCATGATTATGATTATGCTTTGTGAGTAGTTACTTTTGTTCCTGAGGACATGGGATAAGTCATGCTGATAATAGTCATGTGAATTTGGTATTCGTTCGGTATTTTGATATGTTGTATGTTGTTTTTCCTCTAGTGGTGTTATGTGAACGTCAACTACATAACACTTCACCATATTTGGGCCTAGAGGAAGGCATTGGGGAGTAGTAAGTAGATGATGGGTTGCTAGAGTGACAGAAGCTTAAACCCCAGTCTATGCGTTGCTTCGTTAGGGGCTGATTTGGATCCACTAGTTTAATGCTATGGTTAGACGTTGTCTTAATTCTTCTTTCGTAGTTACGGATGCTTGCGAGAGGGGTTAATAATAAGTGGGATGCTTGTCCAAGTAAGGGCAGTACCCAAGAGCCGGTCCACCCACATATCAAACTATCAAAGTAACGAACGCGAATCATATAAACATGATGAAACTAGCATGACAGAAATTCATGTGTGTCCTCGGGAGCGTTTTTCCTCTTATAAGACTTTGTTCAGGCTTGTCCCTTGCTACAAAACGGATTGGGCCACTTGCTGCATCGTTTCTACTACTTGTTACTTGTTACTTTTCGCTTGCTACGTTTCACCTCACTACACCATCACTTGTTACCGCTACTTTCAGTGCTTGTAGTTATTACCTTGCTGAAAACCTTTTATCAGAGCCTTCTCCTCCTCGTTGGGTTCGACACTCTTACTTCTCGAAAGGACTATGATCGATCCCCTATACTTGTGGGTCCTCAAGACTCTTTTCTGTTGCCGTTGCCGGGGAGGGAAGCGCCTTTGGTAAGTGGAATTTGGTAAGGAAACATTTATATACTATGCTGAAATCTATTGTCACTTGTCACTATGGAAACTGTTCCTTTGAGGAGTTTGTTCGGGGTATCTTCACCACGAACAGAAGCACGAGGAGTTGTTCCTCAACCTGAGGTACCTACTGAAAATATCTTTTATGAAATTCCTTCGGGTATGCTTGAGAAACTGTTGGCTAATCCTTTTACAGGAGATGGATCATCACATCCAGACTTGCATCTAATCTATGTAGATGAAGTTTGTGGTTTATTTAAGCTTGCAGGTTTGCTCGAGGATGAGGTAAAGAAGAAAGTCTTTCCTTTATCTTTGAACGATAAGGCGTTGACATGGCATAGGCTATGTGATGATACTGGATCATGGGACTACAATCGGTTGAAATTGGAATTTCATCAAAAGTTTTATCCTATGCATTTAGTACATCGTGATCGGAATTATATTTATAACTTTTGGCCTCATGACAGGGAAAGCATAGCTCAAGCTTGGGGGAGGCTTAAATCAATGCTATATTCATGCCCCAATCGTGAGCTCTCAAGAGAAATTATCACTCAAAACTTTTATGCTCGGCTTTCTCATGAAGATCGTACCATGCTTGACACTTCTTGTACCGGTTCTTTTATGAAGAAGGATATTGATCACAAGTGGAATTTATGGGAAAGAATCAAACGTAACTTTGAAGATTGGGATCTTGAAGAAGGTAAGGAGTCAGGTATGAATTTCCAGTTTGATTGCGTTAAATCTTTTGTTGAAACAAACACTTCTAGAGATTTTAGCGCTAAGTATGGACTTGACTCTTAGATAGTAGCTTCTCTATGTGAATCTTTTGCTGCTCATGTTGATCTTCCCAAAGAGAAGTGGTTTAAGTATCATCCTACTTTAGAAATAAACATAGTTAAACCCAATCTAGTTGAAGAGAAAATCATTGCCTTTAGTGATCCTATTGTTCCTTATGCCTACGCTGAGAAACCACCTTACCCTGCTAGGAAAAAGGATTATTCTAAAGCTCCAACTGTGATACGTAGGGGTTACATTAGACCACTTGCACCCCCTGAGGAAATTAGAGTTGAACCTAGTGTTGCTATTATCAAAGATCTCTTAGCCGAAGACATAGATGGGCATGTTATCAAATTCTGTGAGGACTCCGCTAGAATAGCTAAACCTCACGCGAAAGACAAATACGGACATGTAGTTGGTCTACCCGTTGTTTCTGTCAAGATAGGAGATCACTATTATCATGGTTTATGTGATATGGGTGCTAGTGTTAGTGCAATACCCCGGTCCCTATATGATGAAATCAAAGATGAGATTGCACCTGCTGAGTTAGAACCCATTGATGTCACTATTACGCTAGCTAATAGAGACACTATCTGTCCCTTGGGAATTGTGAGAGACGTAGAAGTCCTGTGTGGTAAGACGAAGTATCCTACTGATTTCCTCGTCCTTGCTACTGCACAAGATAGCTTTTGTCCCATCATATTTGGTAGACCCTTTCTCAACACCGTCAATGCTCACATTGATTGCATTAAACAGACTGTCACTGTTAGTTTCGAGGGTGTGTCTCATGAATTTAACTTCTCCAAGTTAGGAGGACAACCCCATGAAAAAGAGTCGTCTGGTAGGGATGAAATCATTGCTCTTGCCTCTATTGTCGTACCTCCTACAGATCTTTAGAGCAATATCTGCTTGAGCATGAAAATGATATGCATATGGATGAAAGAGATGAGATAGATAAAATTGTCTTAGAACAATATCCTATTCTCAAGAATAATCTGCGTGTTAAACTGCTTGGGGATCCTCCCCCACCAAAGGGTGATCCTGTGTTCGAGCTAAAACAATTACCAGATACTCTTAAGTATGCCTATCTTGATGAGAAGGAGATATATCCTGTTATTATTAGTGCTCACCTCTCGAATCACGAAGATAAGAAGTTATTAAAAACCTTGAGGAAGTACCGTGCTGCTATTGGATATACTCTTGTTGATCTTAAGGGTATTAGTCCCACTCTATGTCAGCACAAGATTAAAACCGATCCTGATTCTAAGCCAGTTGCTGATCATCAACGAAGACTAAATCCGAGGATGAAAGAGGTCGTGAGAAAAGAAATATTAAAGCTTCTGGAAGCAGGAATCATCTATCATGTTGCTCGTAGTGATTAGGTAAGTCCAGTACATTGCGTACCTAAGAAGGGAGGTATCACCATTGTTCCTAATGATAAGAGTGAACTAATCCCACACAGGATTATTACTGGCTATAGGATGGTGATAGACTTCCGGAAACTGAACAAGGCAACTAGGAAAGACCATTATCCTTTGCCGTTTATCGACCAAATGCTAGAAATGCTATCTAAACACACACACTTCTACTTTCTAGATGGTTATCCAGCTTTCTCGCAAATACATGTTGCACAATTTGATCAAGAGAAAACCACCTTCACATGCCCCTTCGGTACCTTTGCTTATAGACGTATGATGGCAATGCACCTGCCACCTTTCAAAGATGTATGATGGCTATATTCTCTGACTTTTGTGAAAAGATTGTTGAGGTTTTCATGGATGATTTCTCCTTCTACGGTTCTTCCTTTGACGATTACCTCAACAACCTTGATCGAGTCTTATAGAGATGCAAAGATACCAACCTCGTCTTGAACTGGGAGAAGTGCCACTTCATGGTTAATGAAGGCATCGTCTTAGGACACAAAATCTCTGAGAAAGGCATTGAAGTTGATAAGGCTAAGGTTGATGCAATTGAGAAAATGCCTTGCCCCACAGATATCAGAGGTATACGAAGTTTCCTAGGTCATGTTGGTTTCTATAGAAGGTTCATTAAAGACTTCTCTAAGATTTCTAGGCCTCTTACAAACCTCTTGCAGAAGGATGCTCCTTTTGTTTTTGATGAGGATTGTGAGGAAGCTTTCGAAATACTTAAGAAGGCCTTGATAACCGCACCTATTGTTCAACCACCGGATTAGAACTTGCCCTTTGAAATCATGTGCGATGCTAGTGATTATGTTGTTGGTGCTGTTCTAGGACAAATAGTTGACAAGAAGTTGAATGTCATTCACTATGCTAGTAAAACTCTAGACACTGCCCAAAGAAACTACGCCACTACGGAGAAGGAGTTTTTAGCAGTCGTGTTTGCATGCGAAAAGTTCAGATCTTATATAGTTGACTCCAAAGTCACTATTCACTCTGATCATACTGCTATTAAGTACCTCATGGAGAAGAAGGACGCTAAGCCTAGGCTAATCAGATGGGTTCTCCCGCTACAGGAATTTGATTTGCACGTTGTTGACCGAAAGGGTGCTGATAACCCTGTAGCAGATAACTTGTCTAGGCTAGAGAATGTCCTTGATGACCCACGACCTATTGATGATAGCTTTCCTGATGAGCAACTGAATGTCATGTGCACTTCACATAGTGCACCGTGGTATGCTGATTACGCAAACTATATCGTAGCCAAATACATACCACCCAGTTTCACCTACCAGCAAAAGAAGAAATTCTTCTTTGATTTGAGACACTACTTTTGGGATGATCCTCACCTTTATAAGGAAGGAGTAGATGGTGTTATTAGACGTTGTGTGCCTGAACATGAACAGGGACAGATCCAACAGAAGTGTCATTCCCAGGCCTACGGAGGACACCATGCTGGAGATAGAACTGCTCATAAGGTGTATTGCAATCAGGTTTCTATTGGCCCACTCTCTTCAAGGATTCCCGTAAGTTTGTCTTGTCTTGTGACGAATGCCAAAGAATAGGGAATATCAGTAAGCGTCAGGAAATGCCTATGAACTATTCACTTGTCATTGAACCATTTGATGTCTGGGGCTTTGATTATATGGGACCTTTCTCGAGTTCCAATGGGTATACTCACATCTTAGCTGCTGTGGATTATGTCACTAAGTGGGTAGAGGCTATCCCCACTAAAAATGCTGATCACCACACCTCTATTAAGATGCTTAAAGAAGTCATCTTCCCAAGATTTGGAGTCCCTAGATATCTAATGACTGATGGCAGTTCACACTTCATTCATGGGGTTTTCTGCAAGATGCTCGCTAAGTATGATGTCAACCATAGAGTTGCATCTCCTTATCACCATCAGTCTAGTGGTCAAGTGGAGTTGAGTAATAGGGAGGTCAAATTGATCTTGCAAAAGACCGTCAATAGATCTCGAAAGAATTGGTCTAGCAAACTTGACGATGCACTATGGGCTTATAGGACTGCTTATAAGAATCCCATGGGCATGTCACCGAATAAAATGGTTTACGGTAAGGCCTGTCATTTACCCCTTGAGCTTGAACTCAAAGCTTATTGGACAATCAAAGAGCTCAACTTCGATTTCAAACTTGCCGGTGAGAAGCGGTTGTTTGATATCAGCTCATTAGATGAATGGAGGGCCCATGCATATGAGAATGCCAAGTTGCTCAAGGAAAAGGTTAAGAGATGGCACGATAAAAGAATACAAAAACGAGAGTTCAATGTAGGTGATTATGTCCTGCTATACAATTCTCGTTTAAGATTCTTCGCATGCAAGCTTCTCTCTAATGGGAAGGTCCCTACGTTGTCGAGGAAGTATATCGATCCGGTGCCATCAAAATCAATAACACGAAAGGTGATACGTCTATAATGTATCTATGATTTTTGATGGTTCCATGCTATTATCTTGTCAACTTTGGATGTTTTATATGCATGAATATGCTACTTTATATCTTTTTTGGGACTAACCTATTAACTTAGTGCCAAGTGCCAGTTTCTGTTTTTTCTGTGTTTTTGGCCTATTTTCAGACGGAGTCCAAATGGAATGAAACTTTACGGTGATTTTTTTTGGACCAAAAGAGACCCCCAAAGCTTTGAAAGAAGGCCAGAAGAGCCACGAGGGAGTCACAAGCCCTAACGCCGCCACCACCCCCTAGGTGGTGGCGACCAGGCTTGTGACCTCCTCGTGGGCCCAACCGACGTAATTCCACCGCCATAAATTCCTATAAATTCAGAAACCTCCAAAAAGAAACCTATATCGAGAGTTCCGCCGCCGCAAGCCTCTGTAGCAACCAAAAACCAATCTGGAGCCCGTTCTGGCACCCTGCCGGAGGGGGAATCCATCTCCGGTGACCATCTTCATCATCCCGGCGATCTCCATGACGAGGAGGGAGTAGTTCTCCCTCGGGGCTGAGGGTATGTACCAGTAGCTATGTGTTTGATCTCTCTCTCTCTCTCGTGTTCTTGAGATGTCTTGATCTCGATGTACCATGGGCTTTGCTACTATAGTTGGATCTTATGATGTTCTTCCCCCTCTCCTTCTTGTAATGAATTGAGTTTCCCCTTTGGAGTTATCTTATCGGATTGAGTCTTTGAGAACACGTGATGTATGTCTTGCACGTGTCTATCTGTTGTGATCAACTTGCGGGTTTGTGACAATTGGGAACCTATGCATATGGGTTGGCACACGTGGATTCATGTGAGTACTTGATGTACATTTTGTTGATCAACTTGCGGGTTCGTGACATTGGGAACCTATGCACAGGGGTTGGCACACATTTTGACTCTCTGGTAGAAACTTTGGGGCACTCTTTGAAGTTCTATGTGTTGGTTGAATAGATGATTCTGAGATTGTGTGATGCATATCGTATAATCATGCCCATGGATACTTGAGGTGACAATGGAGTATCTAGGTGACATTAGGGTCTTGGTTGATATCTATGTTAAGGTGTTATTCTAGTACGAACTCTATGATAGATCGATCAGAAAGAATAAGTTTGTGGTGGTTTCGTACCCGACAATAATCCCTTCGTTTGTTCCCCGCTATTAGTGACTTTGGAGTGACTCTTTGTTGCATGTTGAGGGCTAGTTATATGATCCAATTATGTTATCATTGTTGAGAGAACTTCACTAGTGAAAGTATGAACCCTAGGCCTTGTTTCCATGCATTGCAATACCGTTCGTGCTCACTTTTGTTACTAGTTACCTTGCTGTTTTTGTAATTTCAGATTACAAAAACCTATATCTACCGTCCATATTGCACTTGTATCACCATCTCTTCACCGAACTAGTGCACCTATACAACTTACCATTGTATTAGGTGTGTTGGGGACACAAGAGACTCTTTGTTATTTGGTTGCACGAGGCGGCCACAAGCTTGGTTGCCACGGCTTCCCCCTGGTCGTGGCAACAGGGCTTGCGGGCACCTCGTGTGCCCCCCGGACTCCGTTTTTTTGCGGAGCACTCCTTCTGGTCCAGAAAAAATCATTATATATACGCCCGAGGGTTTTGATCTCCGTATCGTGTAGTTTTCCTCTGTTTTCGTTTCGAGCCTGTTGTCTGTCGCAGATTTAGGTCAAGATGTCTTCTCAAGATTCAGAAGAAGAGATCTATGTGGCCGACGATCGTGCTAACTCCAGGATTAATGGAGACTTGGAACCACATGGCTGGACCACTAACGAGGAAGAGGACTATGAGCCCAAGGGGAAGGAACAAACGAGTTCCGATGAAGAGGAGGCTCCTCTACCTCAACCTGGACGCACCCATGTGGAGTTCAAGAAGTCAAGCCTCCCTGACCAAAGGAAGAAGCCTAAGACCTTGTTTATCCCTTCTCGTTTTTGGCAGGAGAGTAAGCAGGAACTTTGCCATAGAGTGTTGAAGCTTGAGGAGGAAAATGACGATCTGAGGGAGCAGAACTTTTTTCTCAAGTGGAAATTAGACAAGCTCAAGACTGCTTCATCAACACCACCACCTTCACCACCAAAGGAATACAACTAAGCATTGGTATGGGCAATCCCCTTGGCTTTTGCCAAGCTTGGGGGAGTTGCCCTGGTATCGTATCACCTTTATATCTTTTGCTTTTACGTTTGTTTTAGTTCTTTCCTTTTCAGTTTTTATTTCTTCTCTTAGTGGAATAAGTCTTTAGTGTTTGGTTTGAGTCTTTTTCTTTGTGTCTCCCCCGATGTATTTGAGCTTAAGAGCTTTATAATAAAGAGTATCTTAGTCAAGGGCTTTGCTTTGTGCCGTGATCAAAAGTATGAAAAGAACGATAGCATGAAAGATCATGAGATGATCTTATGAAAAGTGATAGCTTCACATTTAACAAGTATGATGATTGAAACTTGTTGATAATAGACCAACATAGACCCCAGTCATTGTTGCAATTAATAAGAAGTAATAAGGAAAGAGAGGTTCACATATAAATATATCATCTTAGACACTTTCTATAATTGTGAGCACTCACCAAACTATTACATGCTTACAAGTAGATGTTGGACAAGGAAGACAACATAATGAATTGTGTTTGCTTGGTTCCAAACAATGTTATATGATTAGAGATCCCTTATCATGTGATGATTGCTTCCACCTCATATTAGCCAAAACTCCCACACCAAGTAGAGATACTACTTGTGCATCCATAAACCTTCAACCCAGTTTTGCCATGAGTGTCCACCATATCTACCTATGGATTGAATAAAATCCCTCAAGTAAGTTGTCATCGGTGCAAGCAATAAAAATTGCTCTCTAATATGTATGATCTATTAGTGTGTGGAAAATTAGCTTTGTACGAACCTGTGATGAGGAAGACATAAAAGCGACAGACTGCATAATAAAGTTCTTTATCACAGGAGGCAATATAAAGTCACGTTCCTCCGCACTAAGAGGACATGCATCCAAACATCAAAAGCGTATGACAACCTCTGCTTCCCTCTGCGAAGGGCCTATCTTGTACCTTTACTTTTTGCCCTTGTAAGAGTCATGGTGATCTTCACCAATTCCTTATTTAGCCTTTTTCTTGTTGAACATCATATGCTTGGGAAAGATCTATATTCTTATATCAACTTGGAGCTGAGTACTTATGCTTTATTATTGTTGACTTTACCCTTGAGGTAAATGGTTGGGAGGCAAAATTATAAGCCCCTATCTTTCTCTATGTCCAGCTGAAACTTTGATATCATGAGTACCACATGAGTTGTAACAATTGTGGAAAACAAAAGAGATGATTGAGTATGTGGATTTGCCTTACAAGCTCTTATTTGACTCTTTCTAATGTTATGATAAATTGCAATTGCTTCACTTACTATGGACTGTTGTTGGCTACTTCTCAGTAAGGTTTTTGTTTCAGACTTTGCCTTGTGAAGGAATTGTTACTTTCCCATAAGAATATCTATGATGTATTGTTGTTCTATGTGTGATCATGATGCCCTCATGTCCGTATTATGTTTTATCGACACCTTCATCCCTAAACATGTGGACATGTTTTGGGTCTTGGTTTTTGCTTGAGGACAATCAAGGTCTAAGCTTGGGGGAGTTGATACGTCCATTTTTCATCATGCTTTCATGTTGATATTTATCGCTTTATGGACTGCTATTATACTTTGTGGAACCATACTTATGCCTTTTCTCTCTCATTTTGCAAGGTTTATTTGAAGAGGGAGAAATCCGGCAGCTGGAATTCTGGACTGGAAAAGGAGCAAGTCTGAGTCCTCTATTCTGCGCAACTCCAAATGCCCTGAAAATCAACGGTGATTTTTTTGGGAATATATAAAAAATACTGGGCGAAAGAAGTGTCAGAGGGGAGCAACCAGGGGCCCACAAGCCTGGTTGCCGCGGCCTACCCCCCTGGCCGCGGCAACAGGGCTTGTGGGCACCCTGGTGGCCCACTGGCCCCCCTCTTTTGCTATATGAAGGGTTTCGTACGGGAACAAATCAGTGTGGAGCTTTTTCGTGGTTTCGCCGCCGCCACAAGGCGGAACTTGAGCAGATCCGATCTAGAGCTCCGGCAGGACGATCCTGTCGGGGAAACTTCCCTCCCGGAGGGGGAAATCGTCGTCATCGTCATCACCAACACTCCTCTCGTCGAAATTCACATGACTATTCGTTACACCTCTGATCATGATTATGATTATGATTTGTGAGTAGTTACTTTTGTTCCTGAGGACATGGGATAAGTCATGCTGATAATAGTCATGTGAATTTGGTATTCGTTCGGTACTTTGATATGTTGTATGTTGTTTTTCCTCTAGTGGTGTTATGTGAACGTCGACTACATAACACTTCACCATATTTGTGCCTAGAGGAAGGCATTGGGGAGTAGTACGTAGATGATGGGTTGCTAGAGTGACAAAATCTTAAACCCCAGTCTATGCGTTGCTTCGTAAGGGGCTGATTTGGATCCACTAGTTTAATGCTATGGTTAGACGCTGTCTTAATTCTTCTTTCGTAGTTGCAGATGCTTGTGAGAGGGGTTAATCATAAGTGGGATGCTTGTCCAAGTAAGGGCAGTACCCAAGCGCCGGTCCACCCACATATCAAACTATCAAAGTAACGAACGTGAATCGTATGAACATGATGAAACTAGCATGACAGAAATTCATGTGTGTCCTCGGGAGCGTTTTTCCTCTTATAAGACTTTGTTCAGGCTTGTCCCTTGCTACAAAAGGGATTGGGCCACTCGCTGCACCGTTGCTACTACTTGTTACTTGTTACTTTTCGCTTTCTATGTTTCATCTCACTACACCATCACTTGTTACCGCTACTTTCAGTGCTTGCAGTTATTACCTTGCTGAAAACCTTTTATCAGAGCCTTCTCCTCCTCGTTGGGTTCGACACCCTTACTTATCTAAAGGACTACGATTGATCCCCTATACTTGTGGGTCATCAGTACACACCATCATAATTCTGTTATGATTGTGTCTTTTGTGTTTCTTTTTTGTGTTTGAGCTAAGCAAAACCTTTATGACTAGTCTGGGTGATGGTTGTTTGATCTTGCTGGAAAAAGACAGAAACTTTTCACTCACGAGATTATTTTTCATTTTTATTCATAAAGAGCTTTTGAGTTTATTCTTTTTTCTGCTGGTTTATATGCCTTTTACTCAGGCAGTCGTAATTTTTCATAGTTTGTGAGGTACCATAAGTATATGAAGTATACAGATTGCTACAAACTGGTGTGTTTTTGACAGATTCTGTTTTTGTTGGGTTGGTTCCTTGTTTTCATGAAACTATGGATAGTATCGGGGGTAATAGCCATGGAAAAGTGAGAATATAGTAATGTAATACCAATATAAACAGAAATCAAGATTTCTATAGTACCTAAAGAGGTGGTAGTTTGTTTTCTTGTGCTAATGATATCACAAGTTTCTGTTTAAGTTTTGTGTTGTGAAGTTTTCAAGTTTTGGGTGATGTTCTCATGGACAAAGGGATAAAGAGTGGAAAGAGCTCAAGCTTGGGGATGCCCAAGGTATCCCAAGCCAAATTCAAGAACACCAAAAAGCCTAAGCTTGGGGATGCCCCGGGAAGGCATCCCCTCTTTCGTCTTCAATCCATCGGTAACATTACTTGGAGCTATATTTTTATTCACCACATGATATGTGTTTTGCTTGGAGCATCTTGTATCGTAGGAGTCTTTTATTTTTGTTGTGTCACAATCATCCTTGCTGCACACCTTTTGAGAGAGACATGCACTCATCGTGATTTTGCTAGAATGCTCATTGTGCTTCACTTATATCTTTTGAGATAGATAATTTTGCTCTATGTGCTTCACTTAGATCTTTTAGAGCACGGCCGTGCGTGACTTGGTAGTTGGTTTGTGCTATGAAAGTAGTCCCAAAGGTGATAGGTACCCAAAGAGGATACAAAAACCTCCATATTCATGTGCATTGAGTAGAAATAAAAGTTTGATTCCTCTCAATTAGTTTTGAGACGTGGATTTGGTAATATTAAGAGTTATGTTAGTAGGGTGTTGTGAATCTAGAAATACTTGTGTTGAAGTTAGTGATTCCCGTAACATCCACGTATGGTGAACCGCTATGTTAGGAAGTCGGAGCATAATTGATCTATTGATTGTCATCCTTTGTGTTGCGGTCGGGATCGCGCGATGGTTAACACCTACCAACCCTTCCCCTAGGAGTATGCGTTTAGCACTTTGTTTCGATTACTAATAAAAACTTTCGCAACAAGTATGTGAGTTCTTCATGACTAATGTGACTCCATGGTATAGATGCACTTTCACCTTCCACCATTGCTAGCCACTCTAGCACCGCACAATTTTCGCCGGTGCACAAACCCACCATATGCCTTCCTCAAAACAGCCACCATACCTACCTACTATGGCATTTTCATAGCCATTCCGAGATATATTGCCATGCAACTAACCCGAACTGACGTTGTTTTCAGCAGAATTGCCATGGTGTTGTTTTTGTGCAAAAATGAAAGTTCTCGGAACGTCCTGAAAATTTACGAAGAATTTTTCTGGAAAATATGAAAAATACTTGCGCAAAGATCCACCCGAGGGGATGGGCCAGTGGGCCACAAGGCGTGTTGCCGCGGCCACCCCCCTGGCCGCGGCAACCAAGCTTGTGGGGCCCACGTGGCTCTGTCGCCCCAAACTCAGCTCTATAAATTCACTTTCGCCCAGAAAAAAATCAGAAGAGAAGATTTCGTCGCGTTTGCGATACGGAGGCGCCGCCACATCCTGTTCTTTATCTGGGGACACATCTGGAGTCCGTTTTGGGCTCCGGAGAGGGGAAATCGTCGCCATCGTCATCAACAACCTTCTTCCCTCTCCAATTCCATGAAGCTCTTCATCGTTCGTGAGTAATCTATTCGTAGGCTCGCTGGGCGGTGATGAGTAGGATGAGATCTATCATGTAATCGAGTTAGTTTTGACGGGGATCGATCCCTAGTATTCACTATGTTCTCAGATTGATGTTGCTACTACTTTGCCATGCTTAATGCTTGTCACTAGGGCCCGAGTGCCATGATTTCAGATCTGAATTTATTATGTTGTCACCAATATATGTGTGTTTTAGATCCGATCTTGCAAGTTGTAGTTACCTACTATGTGTTATGAACCGGCAACCCCGGAGTGACAATAACCGGAATCACTCCCGGTGATGACCATAGTTTGAGGAGTTCATGTGTTCACCAAGTGCTAATGCGTTGTTCCGGTTCTTTATTAAAAGGAGAACCTTAATATCCTGTAGTATCCTTTTGGACCTCGCTGCCACGGGTGGGATGGACAATAGATGTCATGCAAGTTCTTTTCCCTAAGCACGTATGACTACACACGGAATGCATGCCTACATCACATTGACGAACGGGAGTTAGCCACATATCTCTCTGTGTTATAACTGTTGCATGATGAATATCATCCAAACGAATCACCGACCCATTGCCTACGAGTTTGTCCTACTGCTGGTGTTACTTGTTTTGCTCTACTGATGTTACTTGTCTTGCTCTGTTGCTACTGTTGTTACTACTATTGCTGCTGCTGTTACTTGCTACTATTGCTACTTGCTACTACTATCACTACTGTTATTCCTTGCTACTGTTGTTACTCGTTACACTGCTGCTACCTGCTACAATACTGGTTCGCTCGGCGTTGACGGGAAAAGACTATTTGTGTCAACGGGCAACTTCAGGCGCCATTGATACGAGAGTTAGGAATAGTCTGTCGTCAACAAATCGTTTCCGACACCGTTATTATCATCCTACTTTGCTACTGATACTAATCTTTCAGGTGTGGTTGAATCTGACACATTCAGCTGCTAATACTCGAGAGTATCCTCTCACTTCCTGACTGGCGAATCAACAAATTGGGTCGAATACTCTACCCTCGACAACTCACGCGAACCCACGCGCTGGTGGGCCATTGCAAGACAATTGCTAATTGTTGAGCAACTGGGAGCAGTTCTGGCTCTGTTGTCGTGAAGGCATCAAGTCAGGGACTCGTCAACAACATTCTTCTAGTGTCGTTGCCGAGGACTGCCGTTAGTAGCATTTTTCTGGCACCGTTGCCGGGGAGTGCTAGCAGCATTTTTGTGGCGCCGTTGCCGGGGAGGTATTGCTATATTCTCTGAGTCACTTGGGAATTATATCTGCTGATCACTATGAAGAATCTGAAAGATCCAAAAGCCAAAGTCTTGCCCTCAACTACGAGGGGAGGTAAGGAACTGCCATCTAGCTCTGCACTTGATTCACCTTCAGTTATGAGTAAGTTTGTGACATCACCTCCTCCTAGAAATCTTGATATGTGGCATGTGCTAGATGATGCTTATGATGCTACTATGCTTGATGTTACTATGCCTGATACTGCTAGAGATACTATGCCTGATACTGCTAGAGATGCTATGCCCGATACTGCTAAAGATGCTATGCCTGATACTGCTAGAGATGATATGCCTGATACTGCTAGAGATGCTATGCCTGATATTGCTAGAGATGTTATGCGTGATACTGCTAGAGATGCTATGCTTGATATTGTTTTGCCTGATGATGCTATGCTTGATACTGCTAGCGATGCTACTTTGCCTAATATGCCACTAGGGGTATTCCTTGATGCTCATATTGCTAGAGTTACTGCCAATGCTCGTCATGCTTCTGAAACTGTCGATACTATTGAGATAGAACCTGCTTTTGCTCCTGCTAGATCTAGCTCTCCTAGATATGAATTGCCTAATATACCCGAGGGTTATGTTATGGAGGGAGAGATAGTTGAGGATTTTCTTGCGTGTAAGGATGCCTATCACGCTGAGAAATTACTTCTCAAGTGGAAGGAAAAATCTCTGCAAGCTAGGATGAAATACGACCCGAAGTTTGCCACTTCACCTATCTTTATCACTGATAAGGATTATGAATTCACTGTCGATTCTGAGATAATCTCTCTAGTCGAATCTGGTCCTTTCCACGGTTATGAATCTGAGATGGTCGTAGCCCATCTTACCAAACTACACGATATAGCCACCCTTTTCACGAGTGAGGAGAAGATCCGCCACTACTATATCCTTAAGTTGTTTCCTTTCTCTCTAAAGGATGACGCCAAAGCCTGGTTCACTTCTCTTGCTCCTGGATGTGTTAGTAGTCCCCAGGATATGGTCTATTACTTCTGTGAGAAATATTTCCCTGCCCATAAGAAGCAAGTTGCCTTGCAGGAAATATACAACTTTGGCCAACTCAAAGAAGAGATTCTCCTACAACCTTGGGGGAGGCTCGTCCAGCTACAGAATGCTTTGCCTTATCACCCTCTTAAGAAGAACGAGATACTTGATATCTTCTATAACGGACTTACCGATGCCTCTAAAGACCACCTAGATAGTTGTGTCGGCTGTGTTTTTAGGGAACGAACTATAGAACAAGCTGAGACTCTACTGAATAACATCTTGATCAACGATAATGCTTGGACTATTACCGAACCACCTCCTAAGCCAACTCCGAAGAAAAGAGGTATTCTCTTCCTCAGTCCCGAAGATATGCAAGAAGCCAAGAAATCTATGCAAGAGAAAGGCATTAGATCTGAAGATGTCAAAAATCTACCACCTATCGAAGAGATCCATGGTCTCGATAACCCGATACAGGTAGTAGAAGTAAATTCTCTGCGTAGGTTTGATGAGAGTGATATTCCTTTTGATAAACCTGCTAGCCTATGCTTTGATGAATTTGACAACTTTGTTGCCAAACAATAGAGTTTCAATGATTATGTTAGCAGACATTTGGAACAAAGTACTTGTAAGCTTAGTCATTTAAGTGCTTGTGTAGACAGAAATGTTAATGATCTGAAGCTTCTGAGTAAACATGCCTCTATGATTACTACTCATGTAGAACAAGTACTTAAATCTCAAAATGACCTGCTCAATGAATTAAATGACAACTCTATCAGAGTCATTACCAGAGGAGGCAAAATGACTCAGGAACCTTTGTATCCTGAAGGCCATCCTAAGAGAATTAATCAAGATTCTCAAGGAATTAATGCAGATACACCCAGTCATCCTAAGGAGAAGAAAAAGGATGATAGAAACCTGCATGTTGGTTCACCAAATACTGTCACACCAGAAGAACCAAATGATATTTCTGCGTCTGATGCAGAAATACAATCTGGTGATGAACATGAACCTAGTGACAATATGGACAGCGATGTTCATAATGATGCTCAACCTAGCAATGATAAGGATGTGGAGATTGAACCTACGATTAATCCTGATAACCCACAACCTAAGAGATACGATAAGAATGACTTCACTGCTAGGAAGAATGGTAAAGAAAGGGAGCCATGGGCTCAGAGACCTATGCCCTTTCCTCCTAAGCCATCCAAGAAAAAGGATGATGAGGATTTTGAGCGTTTTATTGAAATGATAAGACCCGTCTTTCTGCAGATGCGGTTAGTTGATATGCTCAAAATGTCTCCGTATGCCAAGTACATGAAAGATATCGTGACCAATAAACGGAAGATACCAGATCTTGAGATCTCCACCATGCTTGCCAATTACACTTTCAAAGGTGGAACTCCTAAGAAACTTGGTGATCCCGGAGTGCCCACTATACCTTGCTCCATTAAAGGAAACTACATAAGAACTGCCTTATGTGACCTTGGAGCCCGAGTTAGTGTTATGCCTCTCTCTCTTTATCGTAGACTTGAACTGGATAAGTTGACACCCACTAAAATCTCTCTGCAAATGGCCGACAAATCAACTCCTTTGCCTGTTCGCATTTGCGAGGATGTGCCTGTTGTGGTTGCTAACACCACTATCTTAACAGACTTTGTTATCTTGGATATTCCCGAGGACGATGCCATGGCTGTCATCCTCGGAAGACCCTTATTAAACACTGCAGGGGTTGTTATAGATTGCAACAAAGGCAATGTCACTTTCCATGTCAACGGTAATGAGCATACGGTGCACTTTCCGAAGAAATGATATCAAGTACATTGCATCAATGCTATCGAAAAACTTCATCAATTCTTATTGGGAGCTTTGAATGCCCTATTCCTCGTGTCAGGATGAAGTATGATTTGCTTGTTGGGCAGATTCATATCCCCATTGAGGTGACTTAGTGGCTATTCAAAAATTCTCCGTTCCCTCTTGCGATTTGAGAAAGTTTTGTCATAAGGATTTGATCAACCCATTGACGGATTTCTTTCGATGACCATGAAATGGATGAATCAAAGAGTCACATACGTATGTTTTAAGCTTTCACCTTTTGTTGCTTGGAAGAAAAATGATAGGTTTAGTTTAGTTTTTCCTGTTTTCTATTTTAGCGTCCCGGAGAAAAATACCCCAAAAATAAAAGTTCTCCGATGGTCCTGAAAATCTAGTATGATTTTTTCTGGAATATTTGAAAAATACTAGGACTGAGAGCTTGCCTGGGGGCCACCCCAGTGGGCCACAAGCCCTGTCACCGCGGCCACCCCCTGGCTGCGACAAGCAAGCTTGGGGCCCACAGGGGAACCCTCCACTCATTCCAGCTCCCATCCTCTTCTTCTTCCTCCAGAAAAAATTGTTTTGCAGCTCAAACCCGTGTTCTTGCTCATTTGGCTGTGATTTTCGATCTCCTTGCTCAAAGCATCATTCTCCGAACCGTTTTGGGGAAAATACTCCTTGGTAAGTGACTCCTCCATAGGTCCAATTAGTTTTTGCTCTAGTGCTTTATCCTTCGCGTATTCTTGCTACCTTGGTGACCCTGTTCTTGAGCTTGAAATGTTGATTTTAGCTTGTCCCAAGTAGTTTTAGCGCGCTAAGCACTAGTAGGAGTAGTTGCTACGAGTAGGGTTAATCTTTATTCACTTTTCTTTCGAAGTCTCTAAAAATTTCAGAATTTTTCAGAGCTAGAAAAGGAAAAAGATGAGGTGGTTCTTGAGAGGCTCTTCAAGCCATAACCCCAAGGAGGATGAGAAGAACCACCCCAAGTATGTGGTTCCTCGAGTCACAGAAGTTCGGGCGTGCGAGTGGCCAAGTGACGCATTTTTACGCACCGTCGGGCTTTATGAAGACTTTTATTACTTGGTGGAGAACGCTGCTCTTACCGCGTTCGTTGAAGATAAGTGCTCATAATACCTCCTCCTCACCAATATTTTCATTCAAAGCTTCAACTTTTATCCGAGGAAGAATCCTCCCATGGTTGAGTTCATGTTGTACGATGTCCCCCAGTGCATGACACTACAAGACTTTTGCAATGCATGCAAATTACCTTATGTTGGGGATATTCATGATCCTCGTCCACGGGACCTGGAGGATTTCATAGGTACTATTGCTGTTGGAGAGGAGAGAGGAGTGTCTCGCGCTAGAATTGCTAGCATACATGTAGTGCCCCAAGTGTAAACCTTCCCTATTTGGAACCTATTGCAAGTGGGTCCACCTTGTCAGGGATATGATGATATCTATTGTGCCATGACTTCATGTGATGTCCCTTGTATTTTTCTTCCTTGCATGCATGCATGTCATATCATCTCTTCCATGTATCTTTGTGACTTTGTGATTGCAAGGTGGTAGTGATGACGTGGGTTCTTGTGAGTTCTTGTGATGTGGGTGCATATGTGTTGTGGTGAAAAGTAGAAGTGGTAGTGTGGTGTTGGATCTTTGCAAAACCCTTTGGTTGCAAACCCCTCTCTCTCTCTTTATTCCCTAGGTGAAATATTTACTTGTTCCTTCCCTGTTTTTAAAATGTCCAAAGTTTAGAGAATATTGTGAGGATGATGGAGTGACATATTTGATGTTTTGTTGAGTTGAAATAAGGGTGGAAATAAATCCAAAACAGAAACTAAATTGCTGTTTTGCATTTATTCAAGTTGCTCCAAAAATTCCCTTTGTATTTTATTCAAATATGTTAAATGTTTTCATGACCAGGGGCATTTTTATTTTGTTTTTATCTCCTACAGAAAGCCGTGTGTCTATTTTTATTTTCTCTGGTTTTTCTTTTAATGAGATTTAGTCCAAGAGCTTCCTCCTCTATCTACCGCCCTAGTGGGCTTCCTCCCACCTAGGCCGGCCCATCTTCCTCTCTGCGTGCACAAGGGCCGCGTGCCTCTTCTTTCCCTGACGGCGTTCCCCCTCTTTGTTCTTTCCGTCTCCAACGCCAGAGAGAGGACGGGCGACACCGTGAGCAGCAGCAACGTCGAGGCCCCCCCTTAAAACGCGTTGGCGTCCGTGCCTCTCCCCACCTAGGGTTCCTCCTCTCCCGAGATCACCGCCGCCACCTCTCTTCCTTCCCTTTCTCTCTTCTCCCGTTGGTAGGTAAGCCTCTGTAGGGCAGCAGTGAGATAGCAGTAGCCCGTCGCGCCGTCCTCCGCGCGTTTGTCGTCTCCGGCGCCGGCCAGCATGTCCGGGAGCTCGGGGTGGTTCCCCGCGACCCATTCCCGACGCTAGGAGCCCCGGGGAGCGACCACACCGACGAGCTCGACCTCGTCAATGGCGCGAACCCGGTGGTCTGCCTCCTCTTCTTCGGTCTGCGGTTCGGGCTTCGTCGTCGTCGATCTGCCTCATCTCTGGCGCCCTCCTCCTCCGATCTGAACCTCTACTTCCTCCCCAAAGTGAGGATCAACCTCTCCCTCCTTCCTCCTTCGTAGATCAGCCCGAATCCGGCATGTGCGCGTGCGTGCTCTCTGTCTCGAGCAACAGCAGTAGCAGGTGCAGGTGGTGGTCGTGCCGTGGTGTCTAGGTAGTGCTAGGTGCAGTAGTAGTGGATCTCTAGGGGTCCCCTTCACCTTGTTTTGCTCCGGCCTCCGGTAGCAGCAGCAGCACGACGAGGAGCCGGCGATCTCTCTGCCGCGCGCCTCTCTGTCGTTGTAGATCGGCAGCAAGTAGATGATCGTGGTGCAGTAGATGTGTAGCGCAGTTCTTGTGAGGCAGTAGATTGGTGAGTGCCCGCAGTAGTTGTGGGTAGCAGGCGTGCGTTTCACCTCCGGTAGCGCAGTGCAGCAGCAACAACAATACGAGGAAACCCGACAACCTCCATGTAGCTAGTGCGTCTCGGTGCAGAGCCGGGTTCGGCTGCTTGTAGTAGCTTAGCTGGTTAGTTTCCCCCGTTCTAACAGTAGCCGTGTCGTAGCGCGTTGGTGTATGTCTCTGCTTGTTTCCTTGAGGTGCAGGGTTCGAGTCCCCTATGGTGCACCCCCTTTTGGGTTTTCTTTTCCTTGTTCAGTAGATGCAGCAGCAGAAGTATACCTTGCTAGCTGAGCCCTCTTTGTCAAAGCCAAGACAGTAGCAGAGTGGCAACAACAGCAGTGCAGTGCAGAGAGGGCTTGGGATCGACCCCCCCCCCAAGCCTCTTTATTTTATTTTCCTTCCCCTGTTTATTTTCCTTTGCTGTGAAATTTTGCTGCTAGCAACAGCTATAGAAGTGCATGTGAGACCAGTAGATGTTAATCTAGTTTTCCTTTTGTTTGTTTGTGTCCCTGTTGCTGCAAATGTAGGTGTGTATGTAAGATATGTGTGGGTGTTTGCACTACGTGTAGTGGTTGTATGAGTGCATATGAAGCTTGTGTGTGTGTGCTTACACATGGTGTTAGCCACATGTGTAGGTGTGTGTGTGGTGCCTCCCTTGTAGATGAAGAAAGTGTAGGTGGCTTGTGTTCTTTGCTTGTGTGTCTAGTTAGATGGCAGTAGGTATGTGCATGTGTGTGTGAGTGTTGCACACACATGAGGTGTTGCTAGTGTATGTATGCATGTATGTGTAGCTTTCATATCACTTGCTTGATAGCTTTCCCTTATGTTGTACTTGGGGTCTTAGAGCTTATGATGAATTTGTGGTGTGATATGTATGTGGTAAAACAGCCCCATATGCAAGTTGTGCACCTCCTCATGTTTAATATGAGAGAGAGCATGAAGTGTGTGTGAGTGGGTGACATAGTGAGAAGTATTTGTGTTGTTGATGTGTTTGACACCAACATGGGGTCCAAACCCTCATGTACATATTGTCTTTGTGCACATGAGCATAGATATGTGATAGTGGTACTAGTGGGAGTTGCAAGAAATGTTGCACTATTCACTATGTTGGATTCTATGTAGTTTTTCCTTCCTAGTTTGAGCTCACTTGCTCCAAGCAAGTGCATGTGTTTTATATATGGTTTTGAGGTATAAATATCCCAGGAATCCATTGGTGAAATCATTTTTTCCATTGGAACATTTTTCTGGAAAAGTCATATTTGCATTTTCTTCTAAGTTTAGAGCTTGGTTCCATGGATTGTGATGTACTCTTGTATTTGTTTCTTGATTGTGGTAGTAGAGGGTGAACCCCTCTACCACATGTTGGTTTCAATTCATGATTTGGAATCCATGTGTGCAAGTTGTGCCCATCCAAACTAGGCTTGTGGCTGAAATTCCAGCTTAGTGATTTTCACAAAGTCTGAGAATCTGTTTATATTTTCTTCTCCTATAGATGAGGTTGTGCTGGTCATTGTGTTGTGATCTAGCCCTAGCGTTCAACTAAGAAGTTGGGACTGAGATGTTTGTCTAGCTGCCTGTGAAATTTCATGTCATTTGGAGCCCTGTGGGTATTGTTTTGGCTGCTGTCAAAAAGCTTCAGAGCAAAGACAGAAAGTTAGGTGCAGGAATTTTCACGAAGTCCCTGAGATCTGATGGTTTTGGGCAAGTTTGCAGCCTTATAACTTTCTATGTTTAATTCCTTTTTGTGTGATTATTTCTTTTGCTGGTAGTATTCTTGGCTAGATACATCCACATATATTATTTGTCATAGTTGGGTGGATGTAGGTGCTTTGCATGTAGCTCACAAAGTGCTATGATGCAGTTTATGGCAGATTGTGTAGTTTTGTCATTTTGAAGTTTGTGAGTGCTTAGTTGATGTTGTGGTGTTCTTCTTTGCTCCACCCCATCCATGATGGGTTGTTTTATGTCTTGGCAACTTGGGAATACCAGATTTGTGCCATTTGAGTGTGTGGTGATGATTTTGACACGTATGGCTTCATATCTTGTTTCGTTGATTCCCGTTGATCCGTAGCTCCGATTGTAATGTTCTTTATATGGTTTTGCATCGTTTTCATGAGACGCATCTGATCATGTCTTTCTCATGCATGTCAAAATAGGTTAGCATGAAGTTCTGTCCAGGAACTTGTTTTAGCTCCTTAAGCTTGTGTTAGTGATAGAAATAGTGATGCATGCTCATTCTTCATCTTATGCATCATGTGCTTGTTGCATCTTGAGGTGCTGTTGTTCATTGGATGTTATTCTTATGTTGGGTAGCACCGGGATCAGAGAACGAGTACGTGGATTCGGGAGAGTACGTGCAGGACGATCAAGAACCATTCCAAGCTAAGGATATCACAGGCAAGATGATATGACCTTGATTCCATATCTAGACTTGTTATGCTAGTTTGCGTTTCCATGTCATATTTCTCGCTGCCTACCACTGAATTAAATTGCCTCCTGATATGCCATGAAACCAAACACTTGTCCCTTCCTAGCAAACTTGGATGGCTAAGTAGGCTTTGCTCAGCTACTAATGTTAGCGTTGCTAGATACAGGTGCTTTGCCTCATGTGATAACATGAGCTTGATATCATTATCTAAATTCTGTTATTTAATTAATGCACCTATATACTTGGCAAATAACGGAAGGCCTAGCCTTTTGCCGGGTGCTTTGTTCCATTATTGCCGCCATAGTCACCGGCGGTTGTTATGGGGACCCCCTCGATAAATCGCCTAGTGCTAAGGCTTGTCCGGCAGGACCCAACATTGGTGTTAATTTGCTAATCACTTAATAATAATCTGCATAGGGAGTAGCTACCCCGAGGAATTTAATCAACAACCCGGGCCAGTGCTCCTCATGATTGTTGGTCCAAACTAGAGCACTGTGCGGAGCCAACTCAGGGCAACTTGAGAGATTTCTATCAGGCCGTTGTACGCGTCGCTCATCCGTCGTGTCCTGAGACTGAGATACGCGGCTCTTATCAGGGTCGTCAACACGACGGGAGGTCCTGCTAGCCTTGCCTTACCTTAGTGATATATCTTGCATATAGGAATCCCAGTGAAGCTTTGGTTCTCCCCAGAGTTGAGGTTTTCCTATAAGGAATCGACGAGATCACGAGATTCGTGATAGAGGATTACTTTGCGGCCTGTGTACGTTTGTGATGGACTAGTTGGAGCACCCCTGCAGGGTTTAATCTTTCGGAAAGCCGTGCCCGCGGTTATGTGGCAACTTGGAATATTTTGTTAACATCCGGCTCTAGATAACTTAAACATAAGCTAATAAAATTGCAAACCGTGTGCGTAACCGTGACTGTCCCCTGGAAGATCTCTCTTCGATCGGGAACACGGTGGGGTTATGATTGACGTAGGTAGGTGTTCAGGATCACTTAGTGATCAAGTATTCACGACCGCTAGTATAGTCCACCTTCATAAATGCTCTACGTAAGTTAGCCACCAAATCAAGCTTAGGATGCTGCAACCTTAAACTCTTCACCTTATCCAACCTAATAACTTGACTAGTTCTGGAACCAATGTCTTAGATTGTTGAGTCCCCGTGGCGCACGGATTCCTCCACAATACCAACAGGTTCAGGTACCCCAAAGACAGATGATCCCGACAGCATGTAGCTGGTGTGGCAGTACGATGAGGAGACAGACCGCCTGTACGTGAACTATCCGGAAGATTGAGGCGTGGTCGTGATCGTGGGCCTGCACGCAGGGTAGCATAGCCTTTCTATGTTTTGTAGTCCGTAGCGGAACTGCTTTGGTTGTATGCGTGATGTACTCTGATATATTTATGAGAAGGAAATTGAACCCCTAATTGTCTATCTTTATTATTATGTATGTGCTCTGTTACCTGTTTGCGAGACGCTTAGATGCGCTCCTTTCCAATTCGAGGCATCGATCCCCAGATCGGAAAGGACCGCATCTTGGTCGTTACAATACATTTTCCTGTGCTTCGGTACTTCTCATTATTTGTGGGAAAATGTTTGATTGGCCGTGGGGAGGCTGGATCACTTAGCTCTCCAGACCTTGTGGTTTTGCACGAAGGCCTTTATAGCACTAAGACTTATAGCCTAGGTGCCATAGTAGCTCAGCGATTGAACAAAAACCGTTCCAAAGGTGTCATCTATGGAGGTATCTATGCTTCTCGTCTTGCTAGACACTTTGAGATACCCATTAGACTTCGCGAGGAAGAAGAGATGCTTCTTCCTGAGAAATATCTGGATTATGACAGCATGGTTCACCATGATTTTCTGGATAGAGATGCTACTAGACGGATGATTTATAACCTGGTATTTAGTCAGGGTACTCGAGAGACTATTACTTTGCCTGCTCCTTCTTTGTTCGATCTTCAGGCATGCATGCAGGTACACTATTCTGCCCTCGGACATCTACGCATATTGGGGCTTAGCCCAACCACAGGTGCCCGTGCCCGAGCCGTCAGTCGAGTACCAGACGCCAGTTTATCACTGGGAGCCAGAGGAGCTCACACAGTAGTGGCATCCACAGTCCGCTCCGGAGTACCCCGGAGCTGGTTATTTCCCGCCTTGGGAGTAGACCAAGCTATGCCAAAAGCCTAAGCTTGGGGGAGTACGTGTTCTCACCGACTTTACATTCTTGCTTATGCTTTTACTTTGTTCGTCGGTGTTCACACTTTGCCACTGTATTATCCATGCTAGTTTATTTTCGTTTACTTGTTTTCTTGTTTTGTGTCCTTTTGAGAAAACCCAAAAAGATTTTCCTTTCTTCTTTTTGCTTGTTGGGAGCTTTCCTGTGTAAATAGTTTTCTTTTTATTTGGGTCAAGGTAGAAGATATTGTTTACAATGTTTAGTGGCTCTTGCATGCATACCTGTTTAGCTTTCAAAGAGCCATATTACTTTATCTTCTCCTTTGTGTTTGCCTGCAGATTCAGCTTAGTCCATTGCACGAGCACTCTTATTATTGTTCACATCGTTCGATCGTGCAAGTGAAAGGAAATAATGACGATATATGATGAAGTGACTCGAACTGAAAAGCTGGTATGAACTCTATCTATTTTGTTTTTGTAAATATGACTAGCTTGTCATCCCAGATTCAGCTTTGTTGTGAGAGAACCATGTTTGCAATGACAACTTAGAGATCATAGTTTCTGATGCCATGCTTAATTAGCTAGGAGCTTATAATGGTTTGTCTTGAATGCCAACATAAATTTTGAGATGACTATGATGTAGTATGATAGGATGGTATTCTCCTTTGAATGATTCAAGTGGCTTGACTTGGCGCATGTTCATGCAGGTAGTTGAAACAAAATCAACATAGCCTCTATGATGTTCGTGTTCATGGTGATTTATATCATGTTCATGCTTGCACTCCATGTTAGTTAAACTCATTGCATCTTGATGACCGTTGTCGCTCTCTAGTTGGTCGTTTCCCAGTCTTTTGCTAGCCTTCACTTGTACTAAGCGGAATACTGCTTGTGCATCCACTTCCATAAACCCAAAAGTGTTTCCATGAGAGTCCACCATACCTACCTATTTGCCGTATTTACCTGCCGTTCCAAGTAAATTTGCATGTGCCATTCTCTAAACCTTCAAGAAATATTCTGTTTTGCATGCCTGAACCGCTCATGTGGTGACAAGGGGCTATTGGTATCTTCCATGTTAGGCGTGTTATCCTCGACATGTGTTTATTCACTGTCATTCACGAGCAAGGGGCCGGTAATTGGGATGCCCAGTTCCATGCTTAAATCGGAAACATAACTGTAAAACAAGACTCCCCCGGATTGATGTTAGTATGGATGGTACCCGAGGATTCGGCTACTCGTGGAGTGTGATTGATTGTGGTGGGGGAGTTAAAACTTTACTTTTCTGTTTGGGAACCGCCTATAGCATGAGTAGCGTGGAAGATATTGAGAACTCTTGGTCATTGCGTTGACAATGAAAGCATGCCACCCAAAATTATTATCTATGTTTTCAAAGCTTGAGCTCTGGCACCTCTGCAAATCAATGCTTCCCTCCGCGAAGGGCCTGTCTATTTATTTTCCTGTTGAGTCATCCTCTTCTTGTATAATCACCAATTAGAGAGCACCTCTGTCATTTTTATGCTTTGCTTTTGATTGATATTGAGTATGACTATGACTAGATCTTCGTTGCTATGAATTACAATGTTTAGTCAGCCCTTGATCTTTGAAAGTGCTCTGCATTTATGTTTTGCGGTCTCAGAAAGAGCTAGCGAGATACCACCTATTTATATTGCTTCATGCTTGTTTTGATTGAATTGTTGGTATCTGAAACCCATTATTATTTGGTCGCTAGCTGATTATGCCATTGATATTAGTTTACCGTGAGACCTTTGTGTCGCTTGCTTATGTGGTTAACTTGTGATCTTGCTGAAATTCTAGTTACGAGTTAGACATAGTTGCAACAACAAGATCAAACATAGTTTGCCAAAGTTTTTCTTTCTCTTTCAGTTTGTCAACTGAGTTCCTTGAGGACAAGCAAGGTTTTAAGCTTGGGGGAGTTGATACGTCTCCACCGTATCTACTTTTCCAAACTCTTTTGCCCTTGTTTTGGACTCTAATTTGCATGATTTGAATGGAACTAACCCGGAGTGACGTTGTTTTCAGCAGAATTGCCATGGTGTTGTTTTTGTGCAGAAATGAAAGTTCTCGGAACGTCCTGAAAATTTACGGAGAATTTTTCTGGAAAATATGAAAAATACATGTGCAAAGATCCATTGGAGGGGATGGGCGAGTGGGCCACAAGCCCTGTTGCCGCAGCCACCCCCCTGGCCGCGGCAACCCAGCTTGTGGGGCCCACGTGGCTCTGCCGCCCCCAAACTCAGCTCTATAAATTCACTTTCGCCCAGTAAAAAAATCAGAAGAGAAGATTTTGTCGCGTTTGCGATACGGAGGCGCCGCCACATCCTGTTCTTCATCTGGGAGACAGATCTGGAATCCGTTTTGGGCTCCGGAGAGGGGAAATCGTCGCCATCGTCATCAACAACCTTCTTCCCTCTCCAATTCCATGAAGCTCTTCATCATTCGTGAGTAATCTATTCGTAGGCTCGCTGGGCGGTGATGAGTAGGATGAGATCTATCATGTAATCGAGTTAGTCTTGACAGGGATCGATCCCTAGTATCCACTATGTTCTGAGATTGATGTTGCTACTACTTTGCGATGCTTAATGCTTGTCACTAGGGCCCCAGTGCCATAATTTCAGATCTGAATTTATTATGCTGTCACCAATATATGTGTGTTTTAGATCCGATCTTGCAAGTTGTAGTTACCTACTATGTGTTATGACCCGGCAACCCCGGAGTGACAATAACCGAAACCACTCCTGGTGATGACCATAGTTTGAGGAGTTCATGTGTTCACCAAGTGCTAATGCGTTGTTCCGGTTCTTTATTAAAAGGAGAACCTTATTATCCTGTAGTATCCTTTTGGACCCCGCTGCCACGGGAGGGATGGACAATAGATGGCATGCAAGTTCTTTTTCCTAAGCACGTATGACTACACACGGAATGCATGCCTACATCACATTGACGAACAGGAGCTAGCCACATTTCTCTCCGTGTTATAACTGTTGCATGATGAATATCATCCAAACGAATCACCGACCCATTGCCTACAAGTTTGTCCCACTACTGTTGTTACTTGTTTTGCTCTCCTGCTGTTACTTGTCTTGCTATGCTGCTACTGCTGTTACTACTGTTGTTGCTGCTGTTACTTGCTACTGTTGCTACTTGCTATTGTTGTACTACTGTTGTTCCTTGCTACTGTTGTTACTCGTTACACTGCTGCTACCTGCTACAATACTGGTTCGCTCGGCGTTGACGGGAAAAGACTATTTCCGTCAACGGGCAACTTCCGGCGCCATTGATACGACAGTTAGGAATAGTCTGTCGTCAACAAATCGTTTCCGACACCGTTATTATCATCCTACTTTGCTACTGATACTAATCTTTCAGGTGTGGTTGAATCTGACACATTCAGCTGCTAATACTCGAGAGTATCCTCTCACTTCCTGACTGGCGAATCAACAAATTGGGTCGAATACTCTACCGTCGAAAACTGTCGCGAACCCACGCGCTGGTGGGCCATTGCAAGACAATTGCTAATTGTTGAGCAACTGGGAGCAGTTCTGGCTCTGTTGTCGTGAAGGCATCAAGTCAGGGACTCGTCAACAACATTCTTCTAGTGTCGTTGCCGGGGATTGCCGTTAGCAGCATTTTTCTGGTGCCGTTGCCGGGGAGTGCTAGCAAGGCCAAAGAGACCAAATAAAAAAAGAGAAAAAGAGAGAAGGGACAATGCTACTATCTCCTTCAACACTTGTGCTTCATAATAGCACCATGTTCTTCATGATTGAGAGCTTCTTGCTTTGTCACCACCATATACTAGTGGGAATCTTTATTATATAATTTGGCTTGTATATTCCAAGGACGGGCTTCCTCAAATTGCCCTAGGTATTCGTGAGCAAGCAAGTTGGATGCACACCCACTAGTTCTCCTTTTGAGCTTTCACATACTTATAGCTCTAGTGCATCGTTTGTATGGAAATCCCTACTCATTCACATTGATATCTATTAATGGGCATCTCCATAGCCCTTTAATACGCCGAGTCAATGTGACCATCTCCTCCTTTTTTTGTCTCACAACCACCACCACACTCTATTCCACCTATAGTGATATATCCATGGGTCACGCTCATGTATTGCGTGATAGTTGTAAAAGGTTTGAGAAGGTAAGAGTGCGAAAACAATTACTTGGCCAATACCGGGTTGTGCATGATTTAAATTAGTTGTGTGAGGATGATGGAGCATAGCCAGACTATATGATTTTGAAGGGATAACTTTATTTGGCCTTGTTATTTCAAAAGTTCATGATTAACTTGCTAATTTGCTTGAAGTATTATTGTTTTCATGGCAATAGCAAACTACTATTTTGAATCTTACGGATCTGAACATTCATGTCACATGAAAGAAGTTACAAAGGACAACTATGCTAGGTAGCATTCCACATCAAAAATTCAGTCTTTATCACTTCGCTACTCGAGGACGAGCAGGAGTTAAGCTTGGGGATGCTTGATACGTCTCCAACGTATCTATAATTTGTTATGGTTCCATGCTATTATCTTGTCAAACTTTGGATGTTTTGTATGCCTTTTATATCTTTTTTGGGACTAAATTATTAACTCAGTGCCAAGTGCCGGTTCCTGTTTTTTCCGTGTTTTTGACCCTTTTCAGAGGAGGATTTTAAACGGTGTCCAAACGGAATAAAACTTCCGAAAAGATTTTTTTCTGGAACAGAAGATACGCGTCAGACTTGAGAACCAAGGCAAGGGCCAGCAGGGGACCCCACAAGCCTCCTCGGCGCGGCCATGGGGGCCCGCGTCTAGCAGGCTTGTGGGCCCCCTGTGGCACGTCTGCCCTACCTCTTCCGCATATAAATTCAAAAAAAATCCAAAACTGCAAAAGAGATCCACAAAAATAATTTTCCGCCGCCGCAAGCTTTTGTCTCCGCAAGAGCCCATCTGGGGCACGTTTTGGTGCCCTGCCGGAGGGGGGATTCGGATACGAAGGGCTTCTTCATCAACACCATGACCTCTCCAATGATGCGTGAGTAGTTCACCATAGACCTTCGGGTCCATAGCTAGTAGCTAGATGGCTTCTTCTCTCTCTTGGATCATCAATACAAAGTTCTCCATGATCTTCATGGAGATCTATCCGATGTAATCTTCCTTTGCGGTGTGTTTGTCGAGATCCGATGAATTGTGGATTTATGATCAGATTATCTATGAATCTTATTTGAGTTTCCTCTGATCTCTCTTATGCATGATTTCATATCCTTGTAATTCTCTTCGAGTTGTGGGTTTTATTTGGCCAACTTGATCTATGATTCTTGCAATGGGAGAAGTGCTTGGGTTTGGGTTCATACCGTGCGGTGACTTCACCCAGTGATAGAAGGGGTAGCGAAGCACGCATCATGTTGTTGCCATCAAGGGTAAAAAGATGGGGTTTTCATCATTGGTTTGAGTTTATCCCTTTACATCATGTCATCTTGCTTAAGGCGTTACTCTGTTTGTCATGAACTCAATACACTAGATGCATGCTGGATAGCGGTCGATGTGTGGAGTAATAGTAGTAGCTGCAGAAAGTATCGGTCTACTTGTCTCGGACGTGATGCATATATGTATGATCATTGCCTTAGATATCGTCATGACTTTGTGTGGTTCTATGAATTGCTCGACACTAATTTGTTCACCCACCATAATATTTTCTATTTTGAGAGAAGCCTCTAGTGAACTCTATGGCCCCCGGGTCTACTTCACACCTTATTTCCAGCCTTACTCTTTTACTTCGTTGCACTTTACACCTTCAGATCTCACTTTGCAATCAATATTGAAAGCATTGACAACCCCTTTATAGTATGGGTGCAAGCTCTTTTGTGTTTGCGCAGGTACTCTGGACTTGACGCGATTCTCCTACTAGATTGATACCTTGGTTCTCAAACTGATGGAAATACTTACTGCTCCTGTGCTGCATACCTGCATAACCCTTTCCTATTCAAGGGAAAAACCAACACAAGTTCAAGAGGCAGCAATAAGCGGCAGCCGGTTGGTCTTTGCCATCAGCTGGCTAGTATTTTCCATCAGCCGGCTAACGACAAAGGGGTGGACAGCAGCGGTTTCCAATAAGGGAACTCGGCAAAGGTGTCGAAGATGGCAGACCACAATGACGGCAGACGACAAAGATGGCGACGCCGGGAGATGGCAAAGATGGTGACTCCAGCTGACAGTAAACAGTCTGTTAGCCACCTAATATAGCAGGTGCGTGTGAGCTGTCATCTACCCTCTTTGTCGTCTGTCCGCTGATGGCAAAGACCTTTGTCGTCCGCCATCTGCCGGCAGACGACAATGAAGCTCCTTTACCGACGCAAGCAACCGAAAAAGTTTTGCCGACTGCTGGCGGGCGACAAAGGCCTTTGCCGTCCGTATAGTTGGCATTTGTCTTCCACCACGATTGATGGCAAAGAAGCGGATTCCTGTAGTGAATGCCTATGAAAAAATAAGTCTCTTACTAAACATATCGTAGAAGCGATGATAAAAGCTTATGAGGAGAAACTTGAATTAGAGGTTTCAATACCTAGAAAATTGCATGACGCATGGGAACCTACTATTAAAATTAAGCTTAAATATTGTGAATGTGATGCTTTGTGTGACCTTGCTGCTAGTGTTTCTACTATACCTAAATATCTATGTGATGTGTTAGGTCTCACCGGTATACACGAGTGTTCCCTTAACATGCATCTTGCAGATTCCACTATTAAGAAACCTTTGGGTAGAGTAAATTATGTGCTTATTCTTTCTAATAGAAATTATGTGCATGTAGATTTCATTGTGCTTGATACTGAATGCAATCAGTCTTGTCCAATAATACTTGGTTGACCTTCCTCACGAACTATAGTTGCTATTAATGATATGAAAGAAGGAAACATAAGATTCTAATTCCCATTAAAGAAAGGATGGAACACTTGCCTAGAAAGAGAATTAAACCACCTGATGAATCTATCATTAGGGTCACTTAGGCTGGTTGTAATGGGGACTATCATATACTAGTATCATGCATATGATACTAGTGTATGATACTACATCCGTATTGCATAGTATCATATGGTAATATCATAAGATAGTTCATTTATTGTCATGCATGACACATAGTAGCACATCATTTAATATTATACGGTATCGTGATATGATACTCAACCATCTCTTTCTTCATTTAATTATATGCCATCTCATCAAAGTTCCTAGTTGGCATGCATGATACTACCTATGATACTCTCATTACGACCAACCTTAGACTGGTCACAATGAGAGTATCATAGGCAGTACCATGCATGCCAACTAGACATTTTTTTCTTAGGTGTCACACAACTAAATGAGGTAGGAGTAGGTTGAGTATCATGATATGGTACCATATCATATTAAATGATGTACTAGTTTGTGTCATGCATGTTAATAAATGATGTCTCTATGGTACCAAATTTTGATACTATGCATTGATACCAAATTATTATACTATGCGTTGTGAAGGTAGTATCCTTAACTAGTATCCTATGCATGATACTAGTATATGATACTTCCCATTGTGACTAGCCTTATGGACTAATGTCAAAGATGACAACACTTGATGGTATGCATTATGCCTAACAAGGGGCATAAAACGATAATGCTTGTTAGGAGGCAACCCAATCGTTATCTTAATTTTTTGTTCTACTTATTTTATTTTGTTTTGACATGATTATTGCGACTGTAATGATTGTGTTTTTATTTTTTAATTAGTATTTGTGCCAAGAAAAGCCTTTTTGGATGATTTGGATGATAGTATATTTGATCATGTGCAACTTTTACGTCCAATGCATAATTTCTATGATTTTACCCAAACATCTTTTTAATCTGATTTTTTACACAGCATTTATATAAAAAAAAATCCCAGGTTTTCCTATTTTTTCAGATTTTTTGGAGTTACAGAAGTATGGTTTTGGTGTTGATCATTAGAGACTATTCTGTTTTAGACATATTTTGTTTATGCTTGCATAGTTTGCTTGTTTTGATGATGCTATGTATTATATCGAGGGGTATAAGTCATGGAAAAGTTAGAATATAGTACCTTATGAAATAATTAAATATGAATCAATTTATAACACTATCTAAAGTTTGTGATTTGCATATTTTACTAACGGATCTCATGAGGTTTCTGTTGAGTTTTGTGTGGTGAAGTTTTAAAATTTTGGGTGAGACAATGATGGATGAAGGAATAAGGAACAACAAGACCCTAAGCTTGGGGATGCACAAGGAACCCCAAGGTAATATTCAAGTAATACCCAAGCATCTAAGTTTGGGGATGCCCACTAAAGCATCCCCTCTTTTGTCTCCATTCTATCAGTATGTCACTTGGAGCTATATTTTTATTGATGACATGATATGCGTTTTGTTTGGAGCGTCATGTATTATTGTTTGCATTTATTTTAGTTTTCCACTATCATTGTTTGCTAAGACACCTATTTGTGAGAGACATAGGTTTATCATAATTTGTTAGAATACTCTACGTGCTTCGCTTATATCTTTTGAGTTGCGCACTTGCTCTAGTGCTTCACTTATATCTTTTAGAGCACATCATCATGTAGATTTTATAGAAATAATTGTACTCTCATGCTTCACTTAAACCTTTTTGAGAGTCTAAAAAGGGAGTAATGTCAATATGTATGGGTTACAAGACTATTCCAAAAAGGATAGGTATTCAAGGAGGATATAATAAAAACTTTCATGTAGCACACCAAAAGAGAACTATGGGTTAATTATATTGATGTGGTAATACGATTGTTTGTTAGTAGGAATATCCGTATTAAAGAATTTTATTAATTACTCGTCTAAATATCGGTTAGGGCATGATGATTATATGTGGGCATTCTTATGTCTAAATGAAATCTTATGTGTTGTTTGTGTCACATGAGCGTGATGGTTAACTCGTACCAACCTTATCACTAGGGGGTATGCGGTAGTACTTTGCTTCGAGAGAGCTAATAGGCTTTGCAATAAGTATATGAGTTCTTTATGAATAATGTGAATCCATGGATATGCGCACAATTCGGTACCGTGCATTGCCCATTCTCACCTCGAGGATTGGCGCAATCTTCGTCGGTGCATCCAAACCCCGTGATATGATACACTCTATCACATATAAGCCACCATTTATCTTCCTGAAAACAGCCACCATACCTACCCATCATGGCATTTCCATAGCCATTCTAAGATATATTCCCATGCAACTTCCACTGTTCCGTCTGACTTATGTGTTCATCGTCATATTACTTTGCATGATCATGTAGGTGACATAGTATTTGTGGCAAATCCACTATTCTTCATTGCCTACATATTACGCAAGATCATTGCGCATCATGGTACATTGCGAGAGGCATTCATATAAAGTCATATAGTATAATAGTTTTTCATATTTGGTTGTAAGTAAATAAAAGTGTGATATTCATCACTATTAGAGCACTGTCCCAGTGAGGAAATGATGATGGAGACTATGATCCCCCCACAAGTCGGGATGAGACTCCGGGCGAAAAAAAGGAAAAACAGAGCAAATACGGGAGCAAAGATATAAGGGGCAGTGCTACTACATTCTTTTTCCACACTTGTGCTTGCAGGTGTTCGGGAACGTTGCATTGGAAACAAAAAAATACTACGCTCACCAAGATCATTCTATGGAGACCAAGATCTACGAGAGGGGGAGTGCATCTACACACCCTTGAAGATCTCTAAGCGGAAGCGTTGAGAAACGTGGTTGATGTACTCGAACGGCTTTGCGATCTCATCATGATCCGTCCCGTGATCCAATCATGAACGTCCCGATCAAGTGTCGAACGAATGACACCTCCGTGTTCAGCACACGTACATCTCGATGAAGCCTTCACCACCTTGATCCAACGAGTGTGGATGAAATAGTAGTTGAGTTCTCCGGCAGCACGACGACGTGGTGGCAGTGGTGGTGGTGTGATCTCGGCAGGGCTTTGCCAAGCGTTATCGCGATCACGACAATGGAGAAATACTAAGAGAGAGAGAGAGAGAGGGCGCCGCCAAGTACGTGTACAAGGGATGCCTCCCTCTCCTATCATATATATAGGAGGAGGGGTGGAGGAGGGTCGTCCTAGGTTTTTCCCTAGGGTGTAGGCGGCGGCCAAGAGGTGGCTTGCCACCAAATCTAGGAAGGCGCCACCCTATGGGCCTGCCCTCCACCAACCGAGCTACATGGGCCTAGGTGGGGAGGGGAGCCAAGCCCACCAGGGGCTTGTGCACACCCTACTCATCCCGTGTGTCCCCTCCAAGGGTGGTGGGGCCTTTCCGATGGACCCTGGAACCCTTTTGGCACTCCTAGTACAATGTCGGTGATGCCCGAAACTTTTCCAATGACCAAAATGAAACTTCCTATATATCAACCTTTATCTACGGACCATTCCGAAGCTATTCATCATGTTTGGGATCTCATCCGGGACTCTGAACAACCTTCGATTACCAACATAATAACTCAACTATATCTATATTGTCACCGAACGTTAAGTGTGTAGACCCTGCGGGTTCTAGAACTATGCAGACAGGACTGAGACACCTCTATGGTCAATAACCAATAGAGGTTCCTAGATTCCCATAATGGTTCCAACATATTCTATGAAGATCAATATTGGTCGAACCAACGATGTAAAGGATTCAACTAATCCCGTATGCCATTCCCTTTGTCCATCGACATGTTACTTTCCTAAGATTCGATCGTCGGTATCTCCATACCTAGTTGAATCTTGTTACCAGCAAGTTTCTTTACTCGTTATGTAATACAAGATCCCGTGACTAACTCCTTAGCCACATTGCTTGCAAGCTTATTGTGATGTTGTATGACCAAGTGGGCCCCGAGATAGCACTCCATCACACGGAGTGACAAATCCCAGTCTTGATCCATGCCAACTTCACAGATACCCTCGGAGATACCTTTAGAGCATCTTTATAGTCACCCAATTACATTGCAACATTTGATACACACAAGACATTCCTCCCGTGTTAGTGAGTTGCATGATCTCATGGTCATAGGAATAGATATATTGACATGCAGAAAGCAATAGCAGTAAACTGGATATGATCAAACGCTATGTTTAAGGTTTGCGTCTTGTCCATCACATCATTCTCCTAATGATGTGATCCCATTATCAAATGACAACTCATGTCTATGGCTTGGAAACCTTAGCCATATGTGATCAACGAGCTAGCTTACTAGAGGCATACTAGGGACAATCTGTTGTTATGTACCCACACATGTATTTGAGTTTCCAATCAATACAATTATAGCATGGATAATAAACGATTATCATGAATAGGGAAATACGATAATAAATACTTTATTATTGCTCTAGGGCATATTTCCAAAGTTTCTCACTTGCACTAGAGTCAATAATCTAGTATTACATGGTAATGAATCTAACAACCATAGAGTTGTGGTGTTGATCATGTTTTGCTCGTGGAAGAGGTTTAGTCAACGCATTTGCAACATCCAGATCCGTATGTACTTTGCAAATGTTTATGTCCTCCTCCTTGAAATAATCACGTATGGAATTAAAGCGGCACTTTATGTGTCTAGTCCTTTGTGAAACCTTGGTTCCTTGGCTAGAGTAATGGCACTAGTGCTATCACAAAGCATGGTCATTGGATCTAGTGCACTCGGCACAACTCCAAGATCCATCATGAACTGCTTCATCCAGACACCTTCCGTTGTTGTTTTTGAAGCAACTATGTACTCCTCTTCACATGTAGAATCAGCTACCATGCTTTGCTTGGAACTGCACCAACTTACTACTCCACCATTTAGAATAAACACGTATCTGGTTTGAGACTTAGAGTCATCTGGATCTGTCTCAAAGCTTGCATCGACATAACCCTTTACGACGAGCTCTTGTTCACCTCCATAAACGAGAAACATCTCCCTAGTCCTTTTCACGTACTTAAAGATATTCTTGGCCGCTGTCTAGTGTTCCACTCCTGGATCACTTTGAAACCTTCTGGCCATACCTATGGCAAGGCTGACATCTGGTCTTGTGCACAACATGGCATACATTATATTGCCTATGGCTGAAGCATAGGGGATGACACTCATCTTCTCTCTATCTTGTGTAGTCGCTCGGCATTGAGTCTTACTCAACTTCACACTTTGTTGGACAGGCGAGAACCCCTTCTTGTACTGATACGTTTTGAACTTCTTCAAAACCTTATCAAGGTATGCACTTTGGGAAACTCCAGTTAAGTGTCTTGACCTATCTGAATAGATCTTGATGCCTAATATGTAATCAGCTTCTCCGAGGTCTTTCATTGAAAAATCTTATTCAAATATATCTTCACGCTTTCCAAAAGTTCTATATTGTTTCCAGTCATCAATATGTCATCCACATATAATATTAGAAGCGTTATAGAGCTCCCACTCACTTTCTTGTTAAGACAAGCCTCTCCATAAACTTGTATAAACCCAAATGCTTTGATCACCTCATCAAAGCGAAGATTTCAACTCCCAGATGCTTGCACTAGTCCTATATGAATAGTTGGAGCTTGCGTACTTTGTCAGCATTCTCTGGATCGACATAACCTTCCAGTTGCATCATATACAACTCTTCCTTAAGGAAACCATTAAGGAACGTTGTTTTGACATCCAGCTGCTAAATTTCATAATCGAAAATGTAGCTATTGCTAACATGATTCTGACACACTTAAGCATCGCTATGGGTGAGAAAGTCTGATTGTAGTCAACTCCCTGAACTTGTGAAAACCCCTATGCAACAAGTCAAGCTTTATAGACGACAACATTACCGCCCATCTTCCATTTCTTCTGAAAAGCCTTTCGACCTTCAGGTAATACTTCCAAAGTCCACACTTTATTTTCATACATGGATCCTATCTCGGATCTCATGGCATGTAGCCATTTGTTGGAATCTGGGCCCACCATCGCTTCTCCATAGCTCGTAGGTTCATGTTGTCCAACAACATGAACCTCTAAGACAGGATTACCGTACCACGTAGGAGTAGTATGTGTCCTTGTCGGTCTACGAGGTTCGGTAGTAACTTGATCTGAAGCTTCGTGATCACCATCATTAGCTTCCTCTTCAACCGGTGTAGGTGCCGCAGGAACATCTTCATGCTCCCTGCTGATGACCCACAAGTATAGGGGATCAATCGTGGTCCTTCGGTAAGTAAGAGAGTCGAACCCAACGAGGAGCGAAAGGAAATGACAAGCAGTTTTCACCAAGTTAATTTCTGCAAGCACTGAAATAGTGGTAACAAGTTGTTTTATAGCAAGATAATTGCAACAAGTGAGAAGTAGCAATAGTAACAATAGGTACATCAAGGTATCCCATTCTATTTGTGGCAAAGGACATGCCAAAGCAATGTTAAAGCTTTAGCATGTCCCTTTATCCTAACAGGGAAAGGTGGTTTCTCAATGTAAGCAGTAGGCACAACTGGGTCAACATTGTAAATCATAGTTTCAGCTTCAACTTCGATTGGTTATTTAGTTTTTTATTTAATAGGTGGACGATATTTACACATTTCTCTCTAGCGAGATTAACATGAGCAACAAAGGTTTCACAAAACGAAGCTACTATCTCAGAGTCAAGTCCATACTTAGTGCTAAAATCATTGAAAGAACCAATACTCATAAAAGATTTAACACAATCAAACTTAGGTTTTATACCTGACTCTTTACCTTCGTCGAGCTCCCAATATTCAGAGTTGTGTTTAATTATTTCCAAAAGATCCCACCTGAATTCAATAGCCTTCTTCATAAAAGAACTAGAGCAAGAAGTATCGAGCATAGTTTGATCATTATGAGAAAGCCGAGCATAAAATTCTGAACAATAATTTCTATCGAGAGCTCGTGATTGGGGCATGAATATAACATTGACTTCAGCCTCCCCAAGCTAGAGTGATAGTTTCTCCTTCATGATGCCAAAAATTATAGATAACATTCCGATCACGATGAACAAGATGCATAGGATAATTGTTTTGGTGAAACTCCAATTGCAATCGATTCTAGTTCCAAGATCATGTATCATCACATAGCCTATACCATGCCAATTCTTTTTCCCCCAAAGATAAGGGAAAAACTTCTTCTTGACTTCACATCCGGATAAACCTGCAAGATTAAATAATCCACAAACTTCATCCACATAGATTAGGTGCATATCGGGATGTTTTGTTCCATCTCCTGCCTAAGGATTAGCTAGCACTTTCTCTATCATACTCGAAGGAATTTCATAGTAAACATTTTAGTAGGTGCAGCAGGTTGAGATATAACTCTTGGTGTTTCCGATCGAGGGGAAGATACCCCAAACAAGCCCCTCAAAGGATTACTTTCCATAGTGACAAGTAGTAGGAAATTTTAGCACATAATATAAATTTTCCCTTACCAAATTGCGCTTACCAAAGGCGCTTCACTCCGTGACAATGGCACCAGAAAAGAGTCTTGATGACCCAAAAGTATAAGGCGTCAATCATAGTCCTTTCGATAAGTAATAGTGTCGAACCCAACGAGGAGCGGAAGGAAATGACAAGCGATTTTCAGCAAGCATTGAAATAGTGGTAACAAGTTGTCTGATAGCGAGATAATTGTAACAAGTGACAAGTAGCGATAGTAATAATAGGTACAACAAGGTAGCCCAATACTTTTGTGGCAAAGGACAGGCTAGAACAATTTCTTATAATAAGCAAAGCGTTTTTGAGGGAACACGGGAATTTCATCTAGTCACTTTTGTCATGTTAGGTTAATTCGCGTTCAGTATTTTGATAATTTGATATGTGGGTGGACAGGTGCTTGGGTCCTGTTCTTACTTGAACAAACCTCCCACTTACGATTAACACTCCCGCAAGCTTATGCAACTACGAGAAAAGTATTAAGAATAAATTCTAACCATAGCATTAAACTTAGGGATCCAAATCAGCCCCTTACGAAGTAGTGCGCAGACTAGGTTTTAAGTTTCTGTCACTCTCGCAACCCACCTTCTAATTACTACTCCACAATGCATTCCCTTACGATCAAAATATGGTGAAGTGTTACGTAGTTGACATTCACATAACACCACTAAGGGAATCACAACATTCATATCATCAAAATATCGAACGAATATCAACTACACATGACTACTTGCAACATGATTTCTCCCGTGGCCTCAAGAACAAAAATAACTACTCACAAGTGATAAACATGTTCATGATCAGATTGGTATTGAATACGAATAGCATAATGGATTTGAACATATGATCTTCCACCAAATAAACAATAAAGAATCAACTACAAGATGTAATTAACACTACTAGACACACCCCAGGTACCAATCCGAGGTTCCGGTACAAGATTGAGTACAAGAGATGAACTAGGGTTTTGATAGGAAATGGTGCTAATGAAGATGTTGATGAAGATTGGACTTCCCAAGATGAGAGGGTGGTTCGTGATGACGATGGCCTTGATTTCCCCCTCAGGGAGGGAAGTTCCTCCGGCGTAATCGCTCCGCCGGAGGGCAAAAGTGCTCCTGCCTAGGTTCCGCCTCGAGACGGTGACGCTTCATCTCAAAAGTCCTCCCCTTACTTTTGTTAGGTCGGACGAGAATTTATACCAGAAGATGGGCACCAGAGGATGGCCAGGTGGCCCACTAGACATCAGGCCATGCCAGGGGAGTGTCTAGTGGCCGCGTGGTGCCCCCCCTCTCGCACTTCTTCTCTTAAGTATTTTTTATTTTTTATTAAATAATTCTCTGTAAATTTTCAGCCCAATTGGAGGTGTGTAGAATATGTATCTCTGATGTAGCTTTTTGAGGTCTAGAATTCCATGTGTCGGCATTCTCCCACTTGATGTAAACCTTGCATATTATGAGAGAAAAGACATTAGAATTACCCCACCAAGTGGGAAAATGCATAAAAACACTATAAATAACAATAACAAAACATGATTCAAAATGGACATATCAACTCCCCCAAGCTTAAACCTTGTTTGTCCTCAAGTGAAAGCTGATAGCGAAAATCATGACCCCGTGCTTTGAGAGAGAGGTGTCGATAAAAACAAAATACGTACATAGCAGCCTCATGCTCATTATTATATCAACAAATAAAACTTTATAAAATACTTCATCACAAAATTTTCATCTATAACTTTTATCATAAAGGATTCTTATAAACAAGTAGCAATTCATCACAACATTGAAGTATGAAGCATAAACTCTATTGAAAACTAACAAACTATATTCTCAGTCAACTTTGCAACACAATTCATCATACTTTCAGGAAGGGTTAGAGGCCGGAGATTTTAAGCAAGTCTACATACTCAACCAGCATTTAGTCTTCTATGATTGCTAACACTCACCGCATACATATGAGCAAAAGGTTTCAACAGGACACATAGAAAGATAGGGGCTTACAATGTTGCCTCCCAACGTATTCACCTCAAGGGTGATGTCAACAATAATAACTCATGGCCACCCACTTCAGCTAGATATATATGTTTTAGATCTTTCCCCACCACATGATGCTTGCCAAAGAGAAGATAAAGGAAGTAGAGAAAAATACTTTGACTCTTAAACAAAAAAAATACATGAAGGTAAAAGATAGGCCCCTCGTAGAGGGAAGCAGAGGTTCTCATGCGCTTTTTTGTTGTATGCTAAATCTCTTAGTGCAAAGGAACATTACGTTATATTGCCCCTTGTGATGGAAAGCTTTATTATGCACTCTGTCACTTTTATTATCGCCTCACAAGTTTGTACAACGCTTAATTTCCCTTAATTACTCTAAATGATCAAACATTCTTAGAAGCAATTTTTATTGCCTTGTGCACCGATGACAACTTGCTTGAAGGATCTTACTCAATCCATAGGTAGGTATGGTGGACTCTTGAAACATATGTTTGGGTTTAAGGTTTTGGATGCACAAGTAGCATCTCTACTTAGTGCGGAGTTTTTTGGGTAGCAAAGGTATTAGGCAGGGGGTTACAACAGGGTGCGGGAGAGTGGGCCGCTTAAAAGAAATGAGGAAGATGATGAAGACGATGATGTTGACGAAGATGACCACCACCACGATGGTTCCCCCGACAGGACTCCGACGCCACCGGGACAGAGGGGGAGAGAGTCTCCTCCCTTATGCTTCCTCCTCCATGGCCTCTCCCTAGATGGAGGGATCCCCCCTGTGTCCCTTAGCCTCCATGGCTCCCGGAGGGGCGAGATCCCCTCCAAGATTGGATCTCTCTCTGTTTTCTCTCTAGTTTGATTTTTCTTTGATACAGAGAGTTGCGGCAGCGGAGCGGAGGGTCTAGGTTAATATGTTATGGTTTCTCTATTTATAGGATTGTTTAGCATTGGAATCACGCAAAACGGAGTTATGAGGGGCCCACAAGTTATTAGGACCCTTTGACCTCCCCTCCTAGCCGTGCCAACAAAGCTTGTGAGCGCCTGGTGCCCCCCTCCAGCGAATCTTTGCTCCAATATTGCTCATATGTTACCGAAAAAATCACCAAAAAGTTTCGGGCGATTCCGAGAACTTTCATTTTCTTCACAAAAACACAACACCATGGTAATTCTGCTAAAAACATTATCAGTCTGGGTTAGTTCTAATTAAATCATAAAAAATACATCAAATACATATAAAATTATTGTAAAAATAGGTGAATATGACATGAATACTTCATAAATTATCGATACATTGGAGACGTATCAAGGGGCTTGGGCTGGTCGGCCCCTCCGTTCCCCTATATAAAGGGTCAAAGCATAGGGGGAGGCTCGCCCCTTGTCCTTTGGTGCAGCCCCCTCCCGTCTCTCCTGTTCATCTCTCGTCCGTCCTCCCAGCAGTGCTTGGCAAAGCCTTATCGGCATTGCACCACCACCATCGCCGCCACACCGTTGTGCTGGTAGTTCTGCACCCTCGCTCACTAGTAGAAAAAGGGCCTTTTGTCCCGTTCGTAAGGGCCTTCTGTCCCGGTTCGTAAGGGCCTTCTGTCTTGGTTTCGGAACTGGGACTAAAAGGTCGTTACTAATGCCCTTGGCCTTTAGTCATGGTTCTTACACGAACCGAGACAGATGGGCCTCCATGTGGCCGGTGCGACGAGCCCGGGCAAGGGGGGCCTTTAGTCCCGGTTGGTGACACCAACCAGGACCAAAAGGCATCCACGCGTCAGCAATTCAGGTGATGGTTTTTTTTGAAGGGGGGGGGGTTGGGTGGTTAATTTAGGTGTTTCATATATTGTGTTAGCTAGCTAATGAATAGAGAGAAGTGTGCTCTCTTAACTCCGTGCTTGGTCGACGCTGCATACTATACGTATAGAGAGGACTAGACACGCTAGCTAGTAAGCAAATGAAGGAAACAAAAGATCGTCATGAACATATGCATACAAAGAGAAGTGATATCGACCACCTCTCCTTCTCCGAGAGATTGGTCAAACTACAAGTTCTCGTATATCTATCCAACACTACTAGCTACATATATACAATATAATTATCTCTTACAATATAATCTCCTAATTAAAATTCAACTGATTAGGAGTTCATTCCGCATCCGATATATCTAATTTGAAGAAGGGGGTCAATACATATATATGAATAAATGAAACTGAACACAAATGACGGTAATAAAATAAAATTGTGAATATTATTATTTACGCACGTCATATTGTTTGTCAGAGTAGCCCCGCTCACAGGTCGTGTGGCGGATGGACTCGCAAATGTAGTATCCATAGTAATCATTCCTTGGTTCCTGCCACAAGCACTTTACAAGAAATAGAGGTCAATCAAACTGATAGTTATCAAGCATGCTAAATGGTATTGATGAAACTAGCGCTTGCATCACTAGGAGATGCGTGGAACATGTTACTATAGTACTTACTTTCGGGTGTCTAAATTGCAGCTTCTTTGGCAGTCCCAGAGTTTTTGCGGTGAATTTTTTCCAAACCCTGTCAGACAAAGAAAACAATTACTTGATACCAGGAAATGAACAAAGTTGCCGATATGGTGCGATAATGATCGATTTAACTTACTTCTCTAGAATTTTAGTCATGTCCGCATACTCGTTGGGATCTTTTCACCTCAAGTCTAAGACGGTTACTAGTCCTGCTCAAGCTTAATCTCTAGGATAATATAGGGGAAGCTATGCACGCATGCATAACTCATCAATTACATTACTATAACCTTGACTAGTAAGGGAAACCGAATATGCACAAGACAGTAACACTCACTGGAATTCATAAGGGAAGAGTATTATAGCTTTGTTTTGAGTCAATACAAACGATTGTAGCAGGTTGGCCTCGGTATCTTTGGCCTAAGATTTAATCATAAATGTACACGTATTTGTGTTCGTCCACCTCCAATAAATCAAAATGTGCATCATCGGGCAGGTAATCTGCAGGATTGGTACTGGGCAACAAGATCCCCGGATGATTAGCGACGATATCGCTAGACACCTTGAGCGGTGTTGGGGAACGTCGCATGGGAAACAAAAAATTTCCTACGCGCACGAAGACCTATCATAGTGATGTCCATCTACGAGAGGGGATGAGTGATCTACGTACCCTTGTAGATCGTACAGCAGAAGCATTAGTGAACGCGGTTGATGTAGTGGAACGTCCTCAAGTCCCTCGATCCTCCCCGCGAACAATCCCGCGATCAGTCCCACGATCTAGTACCGAACGGACGGCACCTCCGCGTTCAGCACACGTACAGCTCGACGATGATCTCGGCCTTCTTGATCCAGCAAGAGAGACAGAGAGGTAGAAGAGTTCTCCGGCAGCGTGACGGCGCTCCGGAGGTTGGTGATGACCTTGTCTCAGCAGGGCTCCGCCCGAGCTCCGCAGAAACGCGATCTAGAGGAAAAACCGTGGAGGTATGTGGTCGGGCTGCCGTGGAAAAGTCGTCTCAAATCAGCCCTAAAACCCCACTATATATAGGAGGAGGAGGGGGGAGACTTGACTTGGGGTCCAAGGACTCCCAAGGGAGTCGGCCGAGCCAAGGGGGAAGGTCTCCCCCTCCCAAACCGAAATCTACTTGGTTTGGAAGGTGGAGTCCTTCTTCCCTTTCCAACCTCCTTCTTTTTTTTTCTTTCCTCTTTGATTTTCTTTCTTATGCACATAGGCCTCTCTTGGGCTGTCTCACCAGCCGACTAAGGGCTGGTGCGGCACCCCAAACACCCATGGGCTTCCCCGGGGTGGGTGCCCCCCCCCCCCGGTGAACTCCCGGAACCCATTCGTCATTCCCGGTACATTCCCGGTAACTCCGAAAACCTTCCGATATTCAAATGAGGTCATCCTATATATCAATCCTCGTTTCCGGACCATTCCGGAAACCCTCGTGACATCCGTGATCTCATCCGGGACTCTGAACAACATTCGATAACCAACCATATAACTCAAATACGCATAAAACAACGTCGAACCTTAAGTGTGCAGACCCTGCGGGTTCAAGAACTATGTAGACATGACCAGAGAGACTCCTCGGTCAATATCCAATAGCGGGACCTGGATGCCCATATTTGATCCTACATATTCTACGAAGATCTTATCGTTTGAACCTCAGTGCCAAGGATTCATATAATCCTGTATGTCATTCCCTTTGTCCTTCGGTATGTTACTTGCCCGAGATTCGATCGTCAGTATCCGCATACCTATTTCAATATATTTTATTGGCAGGTCTCTTTACTCGATCCGTAATACAAGATCCCGTAACTTACACTAAGTCACATTGCTTGCAAGGCTTGTGTGTGATGTTGTATTACCGAGTGGGCCCCGAGATACCTCTCCGTCACACGGAGTGACAAATCCCAGTCTCGATCCATACTAACTCAACGAACACCTTTGGAGATACCTGTAGAGCATCTTTATAGTCACCCAGTTACGTTGCCACGTTTGATACACACAAAGCATTCCTCCGGTGTCCGTGAGTTATATGATCTCATGGTCATAGGAACAAATACTTGACACGCAGAAAACAGTAGCAACAAAATGACACGATCAACATGCTACGTCTATTAGTTTGGGTCTAGTCCATCACACGATTCTCCTAATGATGTGATCCCGTTATCAAGTGACAACACTTGCCTATGGCCAGGAAACCTTGACCATCTTTGATCAACGAGCTAGTCAACTAGAGGCTTACTAGGGACAGTGTTTTGTCTATGTATCCACACAAGTATTGTGTTTCCAATCAATACAATTATAGCATGGATAATAAACGATTATCATGAACTAAGAAATATAATAATAACTAATTTATTATTGCCTCTAGGGCATATTTCCAAAAGTCTCCCACTTGCACTAGAGTCAATAATCTAGTTCACATCACCATGTGATTCCAACGAATCCAACACCCATGTAGTTATGGGGTCTGATCACGTCTTGCTCGTGAGAGAGGTTTTAGTCAACGGTTCTAAAACTTTCAGATCTGTGTGTTCTTTACAAATCTTTATGTCATCTTATAGATGCTGCTACTACGTGCTATTCGGAAATGCTCCAAATATCTACTCTACTATACGAATCCGTTTCACTACTCATAGTTATTCGTATTAGTGTCAAAGCTTGCATCGACGTAACCCTTTACGACGAACTCTTTAACCACCTCCATAATCGAGAAAAATTCCTTAGTCCATTAGTTACTAAGGATAAATTTTGACCGCTGCTAGTGATTCAATCATGGATCACTCTCTATACCTCTCAACATACTTTGAGTCGAGGCACACATCAGGTGCGGTACACAGCATGGCATACTTTAGATTCTACGGCTAAGGCATAGAAGACGACCTCCGTCTATTCTCTTTATTCTGCCGGGGTCGGGTTTTGAGTCTTACTCAAATTCACACCTCACAACGCAACCAAGAACTCCTTCTTTGCTGATCTATTTTAAACTCCTTCAAAAACTTGTCAAGGCATGCATCTTGTTGAAACTTCCATTAAGCGCTTTCGATCTATCTCCATAGATCTTTGATGCTCAACGTTCAAGTAGCTCAATCCAGGTATTCCTTTGAAAACTCCTTTCAAACAACCTTGTATGTTTTACAGAAATTCTACATTACTTCTGATCCACAATATGTCAACCACATATACTTATCAGAAATTCTATAGTGCTCCCACTCACTTCTTTGGAAATACAAGTTTCTCATAAACCTTGTACAAACCCAAAATCTTTGATCATCTCATCAAAGTGTATATTCCAACTCCGAGATGCTTGCACCAGTCCATTGAAGGATCACTGGAGCTTGCATACTTGCTAGTATCTTTAGGATCGACAAAACCTCCTGGTTGTATCACATACACTGTTTGCTCAAGGAAACCGTCGACGAAACAATGTTTTGACATCCTATGTGCAATATTTCATAAATAATGCAGCAACTACTAACATAATTCTAACAGACTTTTAGCATCGCTACGAGTGAGAAAGTCTCATCATAGTCAACTGTTTGATCTTGTCGGAAACATCTTTGCGACAAGTCGAGCTTTTCTTAATAGTGACTTATCACCATCATCGTCAGTCTTCCTTTTAAAGATCCATCTTTGCTCAATAGCCCTATGACCATCAAGTAGTTCTTTCAAAGTCTACACTTTGTTTTCATACATGGATCCTCTCTCGGATTTCATGGCTTCCAGCCATTTGTCGGAATCTGGGCCCACCATCGCTTTCTCCATAACTCGTAGGTCCACTGTTGCTCAACAACATGACCTCAAAGACAGGGTTACCGTACCACTCTGTAGTAGTATGCGACCTTGTCAACCTACGAGGCTTGTAGTAACTTGATCCGATGCTTGATGATCACCATCGTCAGCTTCCACTTCAATTGGTGTAGGCGCCACAGGAACAACTTCCTGCGCCCTGCTACACACTGGTTGAAGTGATGGTTCAATAACCTCATCAAGTTCTACTACCCTCCCACTCAATTCTTTCGAGAGAAACCTTTCCTCGAGAAGGGATCCGTTTCTAGAAACAAACACTTTGCTTTCGGATCTGAGATAGGAGATGTACCCAACTGTTTTGGATATCCTATGAAGAAGCATTTATCCGCTTTGGGTTCGAGCTTATCAGACTGAAACTTTTTCACATAAGTGTCGAAACCCCAAACTTTCAAGAAACGACAGTTTAGATTTCTCTAAACCTCAGTCTATACTGTGTCATCTCAACGGAAATACGTGGTGCCCTATTTAAAGTGAGTGCGGTTGTCTCTAATGCATAACCCATAAACGATAGTGGTAATTCGATAAGAGACATCATAGTATGCACCATACCAAATAGTGCGTGGCTATGACGTTCAGACACATCATCACACTATGATGTTCCAGGTGGCATGAACTGCGAAACAATTTCCACATTGTCTTAACTGTGTACCAAAACTCGTAACTCAGATATTCATTTCCATGATCATATCGTAGACAGTTTATCCTCTTGTTACGACGGACTTCACTCTGAAACGGAATTGAACTTTTCAACATTTCAGACTTGTGATTCATTAAGTAAAAACTCATGTATCTACTCAAATCGTCACTGAAGTAAGAACATAATGATATTCACTGCGTGCCTCAGCACCCATTGCACTGCATACATCAAAATGTATCACTTCCAACAAGTTACTATCTTATTTCATCTCGATGAAAACAAGGCCTTGCTCATGTGGTATGATTTTCATGTCACTAGTGATTCGAAATCAGGTGAGTACAAAGATCCATCAGCATGGAGCCTCTTCATGCAATTTATACTAACATGACTCAAGCGGCAGTGCCACAAGTAAGTGGTACTATCATCATCAACTTGTATCTTTTGGCACCAATATCATGAACATGTGTAACACTACGATCGAGATTTAATAAACCATTGAAGGTGATTATTCAAGAAAATAGAGTAACCATTATTCTCTTTAAATGAATAATCGTATTGTAATAAACACGATCCAATCATGTTCATGCTTAACGCAAGCACCAAATAACAATTATTTAGGTTTAACACCAATCCCGATGGTAGAGGGAGCGTGCGACGTTTGATCATATCAACCTTGGAAACACTTCCAACACGTATCGTCACCTCGCCTTTAGCTAGTCTCCGTTTATGCCGTAGCTTACATTTCATGTTACTAATCACTTACCAACCCAACCGGTATCCAATACCCTCATGCTACTAGGAGTACTAGTAAAGTACACATCAACATCATGTATATCAAATACACTTCTTTCGACTTTTGCCAGCCTTCTTATCTACCAAGTATCTAGAGTTGCTCCGCCTCAGTGACTGTTCCCCTCATTAGAGAAGCACTTAGTCTCGGGTTTGGGTTTAATCTTGGGTCTCTTCATTAGTGCAGCAACTGTTTTGCCGTTTCACGAAGTATCCCTTCTAGCCCTTGCCTTTCTTGAAACTTAGTGGTTTTACAAACCATCAACTATTGATGCTCCTTCTTGATTTCTACTTTCGCAGTGTCAAACATCGCGAATCGCTCAAGGATCATTGTATGTATCCTTGATATGTTATAGTTCATCACGAAGCTCTCACAGCTTGGTGGCAGTGAGTTTGGAGAACTATCACTATCTCATCTGGAAGATTAACTCCCACTTGATTCAAGCGATTGTCGTACTCAGACAATTTGAGCACACGCTCAACGATTGAGCCTTTCTCCTTTGCTTTGAGGACAAAGAATCTCGTCGGAGGTCTCGTACCTCTTAACAAGAGCACAAGCATGAAATCACAATTTCATCTCTTTAGAACATCACTTATGTTCCGTGACGTTTTAAAACATTTTCGGCGCCTTGCTTCTAAGCCATTTAAGTATTTTGCACTGAACTATCGTGTAGTCATCAGAAACGTGTATGTCGGATGTTCACAGCATCCACAGACGACGCTCGAGGTGCAGCACACCGAGTGGTGCATTAAGGACATAAGCCTTCTGCGCAGCAACGAGGACAATCCTCGGTTTTACAGACATAGTCTACAAAGTTTGCTACTATTAACTTTCAACTAATTTTTCTCTAGGAACATATAAAAACAGTAGAGCTATAGCGCAAGCTACATCGTAATTCGCAAAGACCATTAGACTATGTTCATGACAATTAGTTCAATTAATCATATTACTTAAGAACTCCCACTCAAAAAGTACATCTCTCTAGTCATTTGAGTGGTACATGATCCAAATCCACTATCTCAAGTCCGATCATCACGTGAGTCGAGAATAGTTTCAGTGGTAAGCATCTCTATGCTAATCATATCAACTATACGATTCATGCTCGACCTTTCGGTCTCATGTGTTCCGAGGCCATGTCTGCACATGCTAGGCTCGTCAAGCTTAACCCGAGTGTTCCGCGTGCGCAACTGTTTTGCACCCGTTGTATGTGAACGTTGAGTCTATCACACCCGATCATCACGTGGTGTCTCGAAACGACGAACTGTAGCAACGGTGCACAGTCGGGGAGAACACAATTTTGTCTTGAAATTTTAGTGAGAGATCACCTCATAATGCTACCGTCGTTCTAAGCAAAATTATGGTTAATATGTTATGGTTTCTCTATTTATAGGATTGTTTAGCATTGGAATCACGCAAAACGGAGTTACGAGGGGCCCACAAGTTATTAGGACCCTTTGACCTCCCCTCCTAGCCGTGCCAACAAAGCTTGTGAGCGCCTGGGCTTGTGAGCGCCTGGTGCCCCCCTCCAGCGAATCTTTGCTCCAATATTGCTCATATGTTCCCAAAAAAAATCACCAAAACGTTTCGGGTGATTCCGAGAACTTTCATTTTCTTCACAAAAACACAACACCATGGTAATTCTGCTAAAAACATTATCAGTCTGGGTTAGTTCTAATTAAATCATAAAAAATACATCAAATACATATAAAATTATTGTAAACATAGGTGAATATGACATGAATACTTCATAAATTATCGATACATTGGAGACGTATCAAGGGGCTTGGGCTGGTCGGCCCCTCCGTTCCCCTATATAAAGGGTCAAAGCATAGGGGGAGGCTCACCCCTTGTCCTTTGGTGCAGCCCCCTCCCGTCTCTCCTGTTCATCTCTCGTCCGTCCTCCCAGCAGTGCTTGGCAAAGCCTTATCGGCATTGCACCACCACCATCGCCGCCACACCGTTGTGCTGGTAGTTCTGCACCCTCGCTCACTAGTAGAAAAAGGGCCTTTTGTCCCGGTTCGTAAGGGCCTTCTGTCCCGGTTTCGGAACTGGGACTAAAAGGTCGTTACTAATGCCCTTGGCCTTTAGTCCTGGTTCTTACACGAACCGAGACAGATGGGCCTCCATGTGGCCGGTGCGGCGAGCCCGGGCTGGGGGGCCTTTAGTCCCGGTTGGTGACACCAACCGGGACCAAAAGGCATCCACGCGTCAGCATTTCAGGTGATGGTTGTTTTTGAAAGGGGGGGGGTTGGGGGGTTAATTTAGGTGTTTCATATATTGTGTTAGCTAGCTAATGAATAGAGAGAAGTGTCCTCTCTTATCTCCGTGCTTGGTCGACGCTGCATACTATACGTATAGAGAGGACTAGACACGCTAGCTAGTAAGCAAATGGAGGAAACAGAAGATCGTCATGAACATATGCATACAAAGAGAAGTAATATCGACCACCTCTCCTTCTCCGAGAGATTGGTCAAACTACAAGTTCTCGTATATCTATCCGACACTACTAGCTACATATATATACAATATAATTATCTCTTACAATATAATCTCCTAATTAAAATTCAACTGATTAGGGTTCACATGGTATTCTCCGTCTTTAGCGATCACGTGGTCAAGAAAGAATGCCGCCAATTCCTCTTGAATTCCTCGCATACGATCTGCTGGTAGGAGTACATTCCGCATCCGATATATCTAATTTGAAGAAGGGGGTCAATACATATATATGAATAAATGAAACTGAACACAAATGACGGTAATAAAATAAAATTGTGAATATTATTATTTACGCACGTCATATTGTTTGTCAGAGTAGCCCCGCTCACAGGTCGTGTGGCGGATGGACTCGCAAATGTAGTATCCATAGTAATCATTCCCTGGTTCCTGCCACAACCATTTTACAAGAAATAGAGGTCAATCAAACTGATAGTTATCAAGCATGCTAAATGGTATTGATAAAACTAGCGCTTGCATCACTAGGAGATGCGTGGAACATGTTACTATAGTACTTACTTTCGGGTGTCTAAATTGCAGCTTCTTTGGCAGTCCCAGAGTTTTTGCGGTGAATTTTTTCCAAACCCTGTCAGACAAAGAAAACAATTACTTGATACCAGGAAATGAACAAAGTTGCCGATATGGTGCGATAATGATCGATTTAACTTACTTCTCTAGAATTTTAGTCATGTCCGCATACTCGTTGGGATCTTTTCATCTCAAGTCTAAGACGGTTACTAGTCCTGCTCAAGCTTAATCTCTAGGAGAATATAGTGGAAGCTGCGCACGCATGCATAACTCATCAATTACATTACTATAACCTTGACTAATAAGGGAAACCGAATATGCACAAGACAGTAGCACTCACTGGAATTCATAAGGGAAGAGTATTATAGCTTTGTTTTGATTCAATACAAACGATTGTAGCAGGTTGGCCTCGGTATCTTTGGCCTAAGATTTAATCATAAATGCATCTACGAGATTTGTGTTAATGAACCCAATATCATCGATTTGTCTTTTCTTCAATTCGACGATCTTCAATCTGCATATAATATAGTGAGGATAATTAAAAATACATGCAATGAAAGAGCTGACCTATATATAGAGACTTAATGACAGAAGTAGTACTACTTACAGGCAGTAGCAAGTGATCATTAATTTATCGAGGGCTAGGAGATTGAAAAACGGGAAGAACTCCTCAAATGGAACCATTAACAGTTCAAGTCCAACGAGGTCATGCTCCTTTCTAACTCTCGGCGTCAAAATATTACTCCCCCCAGACTCTTTGCAAGTTTTCATGTACCAATCATGGAATCTTCGCATCATCGTTGTTAGAGATCTTTCATCTTTGACGAGAGGCTTCCCGTACACGTATTTGTGTTCGTCCACCTCCAATAAATCAAAATGTGCATCATCGGGCAGGTAATCTGCAGGATTGGTACTGGGCAACAAGATCCCCGGATGATTAGCGACGATATCGCTAGACACCTTGAGCGGGGGGAACGATTGGTTCGCTTGTTCGCCGAGCTGGGCAACTTTTTTCCCAGCTCGTCGTTCTGCGCTTTGATCACTGACAGTACTTCCCAACCGATGCGCTTTGATAAATGACTTTGTAATAGTGCGCTCATAGTTGCCTTTTGTCGGAGACTTTGGTGGTTTCTTCAGGGCAGCCAGAGTACGCTTTGCTTTTACCGGATCTATCTTCTCCTCCAGAGGTGGATGTTTTTTTGCTTTCACCCCTTCAAAGAAGTTCTTCATTTCAGCTTCCACGATCTTCGTGATTTCCTCCTGGCTCCTCTCGTATGGTAACTTCTCTGGAGTCTTCAGAGAAGGACCGTATCTGTATTGCCTGCCTCTGGCTGTAGTGCTAGACGCCGGAGAAAACGGAGCGGCTGCGGCTGTCTTTCCTTTCTTACGAGGCGAAGGAGAAGGACGACGCACCGGAGGAGCCGGAGCGGCGGCGGGTATCTTCCGCCCTTGTTGACGAGGCGGAGAAGGAGGAGGCAGCTGGCTACTCGGGCGCGCCGGCGCAGGCGGAGAAGGAGGCGGAGTGCCGCCACGCGCCGGAGAAGCAGGCTGAGTGCCCTGATCACTCGCCGGAGGAAGCGGAGGAGGAGGCGGAGTGCCCTGACTTGCCGGAGGAGGAGGAGGAGGCGGAGGCGTCCAGTTCGGAAGGTTGATGAGCTCCTTCCGCCATAGGCATGTAGTCTGAGAAGAACCCAGCCGAATCTCCCCTTCACCCGTAGGGTGGTCAAGCTCAAGGTCCTCAAATCCGTCCGTTATTTGATCCACCATCACCCTAGCATATCCTTCTGGAATCGGTTGGCCGTGGTAGGTTGAGCCAGGTTCATTAGGTATAACAGAGCCAACAGCCGCCTTGACTTTAAATGTCATCCATCGCGTCATAAGGTGACAATGTTGAGACTTTGTGATAGCATCCACGAGGTAGCCTGTGAAGACAGGCTCTAGCTGCTGAGTCTGCTTGGTGGAAGCCACGCTGCTTCTCCGCTGAGATGGCGGGGTAGCTTGAGGGGAAGCTTCGGCAGGTCGTTTGCTGCGATCTGCTTCTCGTTCCTCTAGCCCTTGTACCCTTTCGTGCAGCGCCTGTAGTTAGCTATGCTCCACTTTCTTCCTCCTCCCCTGGGTTTTGTAACCCCCTGCGTCCGGAAACCTAGCGTTCCACGGAAGGGAGCCTGGTGTGCCTCGTGTCCGTCCAGGGTGCTCAGGATTCCCGAGGGCCATTGTGAGCTCGTCCTTCTCTGTGTCTGGAACGGACGTCCCTTCTTGTGCTGCGGCGATATAGTGTCGAACCTTCGTGACGGGTATTCGCAGTTGCTCTTCCGTCCAAACGCACTTCCTTGATACAGGGTCCAAGGTTCCGCCAACCCCGAAGAACCAAGTCCGGCAACGGTCTGGGCATCTCAATGTCTCTGGCTCGACCCCTTTAGCAATCAGGTCATTCTCAGCCTTGTCCCACAAAGGTCGGGCTTTGAGGTAACCACCTGACCCCGTGCGATGGTGATGCTTCTTCTTCGCAGCATTTTTCTTGTTTGTCGCTCACATCTTCTTACTCTTTTCCGATGTCTTGTGGGCCAGAAATGCGGGCCATTGATCTCTGATCTTCTCAAACCGACCGGTGAATTCTGGTGTCTCTTCTTTGTCGACAAACGTTTTCAGCTCATTCTTCCACCTCCTGAATAGTTCTGCCGTCTTCTTAAGAGCATGAGACTTGATCAATTCCTCTTTAACTGGCTTCTCTGGATCCTCCTCTGGCGGTAGGGTGAAATTTGCCTTAAGCGTTGTCCAAAGATCTTCTTTCTGCATATCGGAGACATAAGACGTCGGCACCTCAGGGTCTTCCTTCTTTGGCTTTAACCATTGCTGGATACTGATCGGGATCTTGTCCCTAACAAGAACCCTGCACTGAGCACGAAATGCAACCCTTGTCCGGATGGGTTCAATCGGCTTGCCATCGCGCGCGATTGCTGTGATCTCAAACCTTTCATCCGAGCGCAACTTTTTCTTCAGGCCTCGTTTCTTTACCGAAGTTGAGCTTCGATCCGGAGGGCTAGAGAAAAAGAAGAAAGACGAGAGTTAATTAATATGTGTACATATGAAAACAATGAATGCATCAATTAACTAGTCAGCACGGGCTTAACTAATATATATATATATATACCTGGCCGGACTCGGTTCGGTCACCGGAGCCATCATCACGGTCTCCTTCTTGTACCTCCATTGGGTCACCGGAGCCATCATGAACATAGACCTCTTCTTGTACCGGCATTAATGGGTCACCGGAGCCATCATGAACATAGCCCTCTTCTTCACCCGGTCCTTCCTGACCATCAGTGTCGTAGAGAAACGACGCAATGACATCACTTCCTTGTGCGATTATCTCCCCCAACATCGCTTCTGTTGCTTCGTCTCGGGAGTGATCCATAGTTTCTGCAAATATTTACAACATGTCAATTATTATTCAAACATGGTACAGATGGATATATATGAGTGGCAAACGTAGAACTAGCTAGCTAATCACAATAAGGAATCATGTTAGTGGCCTCGACGCTGCTTCTCTAGGGTTTGGGGTGGCTTAGACAACGCTTCAAGGGTTTGGGGTGGCCTCGACACAACGCTTCAAGGGTTTTGGGTGGCCTCGATGACAACGCTCTTTTAACTTGGTAAATTTGGCTGGCCTCGAGAGAGTTTGTCAGGTAGGGGCACGGCGGGAGGGGGTAGGAGACCAACATCGTTTTTTCTCTAGGGTTTGGGTGTCCTCGAGAGTTTTGATCGAGCGAGAGGGCCGAGGGGGGTGCTCCCGTGGTATAAGTTATCATGGTCGAGAGTGGGTATATATATCGACCGCCCCTCATGTCGAAGTTATCCGGGAGGGGGTTATATCGACAACGACGCGACATACATATACATGGGAAAATAATGTTATCGGGGAGGGGGTATATCGGTACCCCCCTCGTGTTGAAGTTCGATCGGGAGGGGGTATATCGACAACGACATACCCGATAAAAAATAAGAAGACAAAAGAAGAAATAAAAAGAGGAGAAGAAGAAAGGAATAGAAGAGAAGCAATCGAAGAAAAAAAAAGAAAAAAAAGGAGAAGAAGAAAAGAATAGAGGAGAAAGAACAAAAAATAGAAATTTTTTATTTTTTTCTTCTTCTTTCTCCTCTATTACTTTCTTCTTCTCCTCTTCTTTTTCTTCTTTTTTCCTGTTCTTATTTATTTCTCCTCTTCTTCTCCTTTCTTCCTCTTCTTATTTTCCTTTTTCTCCTCTCATTCTTTTTCTTCTTCTTCGTTATCTTCCTAGCTATATATAATACTTTTCTAAAAATGTAACTTTTGCATATATAAAACTTTTTCTTCTTCTTCCTTCTTCCTTCTCTTCCTTCTTTTCCAAAATATATAGAACTTTTCTAAAAATGAAACTAACCTAAAATGTACTAAATCAAAGAACATATATAGATAAAACTAACCTAAAATGTACCAAAATGTACTAAAAATCTAACTTTTGTATGCACACAGAACATACATACATATATACATTTCTATAAAAATGCAAAAAACAAATCATCATTTATATGAACAAAGGAGAGGACAGGGTGGGCGGCGCCGGCGTGACCAAAGAGAGGCACGGCGCTGGCGTCGGTGTAGAGGGCGGCGACGGCGGCGTGGTCGGGGCAGGGGCGACGGTGGCGTGGTCGGGGCAGGGGCGATGGCGATCGACGGGGCAAAGGCCGGCGACGGCATCGACGGGGCGGGTAGGGGCGCGGTAGAGGCATGGCGAGGGCGCGTGGCGTGGTCGGGGGCAGGGGCGACGACGGCGTGGTCGGGCCGGGCAACGGTGGCGTGGTCGGGGGCAGGGCGACGACGGCGAGCTCGGGCAGCCTGGCGGCGTCGTCGGAGGGATCGAAGAACTGACGAAATTTTCACAAGTGTTGGCTTATATAGCAAAGACATTGGTCCCGGTTGGTGCCACCAACCGGTACCAATGCCCCCTTTAGTCCCGGTTGGTGCCACCAACCAGGACCAAAGGTCACTTTTCAGCAGCCCAAAGGGCGGGAAGCGACGTCTTTGGTCCCGGTTGGTGGCACAAACCGGGACTAAAGGTCACTTTTCAGCAGCCCAAAGGGCGGGAAGCGGCGGCCTTTGGTCCCGGTTGGTGCCACGAACCGGGACCAAAGCACCCCCTTTAGTCCCGGTTGGTGCCACCAACCGGGACCAAAGGTTGCCCGCGTCGCGGCCAAAGTTTAGTCCAACCTCGCTAGTTGAGAGGGGCGCAGTGATTTATAAGCCCCACTGCCGCACCCCTCTTGAGCTCCTCTGCACTGCAGGCTTACGGGCCTACTTGCTACTGCTTTGTGTGATGGGCCTTCTGGACCTACTGCGGGCCTGAATCCTCGCCCATGGATGGGTTTCTAGTCCTATTCACGCCGTGGTGGCCTAGTTGGTAGCAAAGTTTTTATTTTTTCCCAGTTTTTTTTGTTTTCTTTTTTTCTTTATTTATTTTGTTTTGTTTCTACTTACAACAAAATACTTATTTATTTTATTTTATTTTGTTTATAATTACTTATTAATTTTATTTTATGATAATTCTTTTTGCTATTAAAGTTTCTAACAAAAAAAGTTATTTATGAAAATTCTTTTTGCTTTTAATGATTTTGAACACAAAATACTTTGATAATTTTAGTTGCATGAATTTTATATAATTTTAGTTTCAATAATACTAGAAGTTTCTTATAATGTTTTGAACAAAAAATACTTTGATAATTTTAGTTTCACAAATTTTATTTATATTACTAAAGTTTTTTTTCTACTTATCTATTTTATTAAATTTTATATTATTTTGTTTCAAATTACTTATTTATTTATTTTTATTTTGTTTCTGAGTTCATTTGTTATTTTTCATGCATTTACTGATTATTTTGAGCTATAAGACCATGAAATTGAAAAGCATTTGAAATGAACTCTGAAAAGGTTCCAAGTTGGCATGGTATCATCATTTCACCCACATAGCATGTGCAAGAAAGTAGAGAGGCTTACGGCAAAAACTGGATGCACTTCGTGTACAAAACAGACAATCTCCTTCGAAGTATCACGGTTTCATTCGGAAACTCGTATGTTACAAAGGGATTTCAAATTTTTTTAAAACTTATTTGAACCCCCTTGTTTTTCTGTGTTCAAAATGCACCATTCAAAGCCACATCATCAATTTACAACCCTTTCTGACTTCATTTGTTATTTTTCATGCATTTACTGATTATTTTGAGCTATAAGACCATGAAATTGAAAAGCATTTGAAATGAACTCTGAAAAGGTTCCAAGTTGGCATGGTATCATCATTTCACCAACATAGCATGTGCAAGAAAGTAGAGAGGCTTACGGCAAAAACTGGATTCACTTCGTGTACAAAACAGACAATCTCATTCGAAGTATCAAGGTTTCATACGGAAACTCGTCTGTTACAAAGGGATTTCAACTTTTTTGAACTTATTTGAACTCCCTTGTTTTTTTGTGTTCAAAATACACCATTCAAAGCTGTAAGACCATGAAGTTGAAAAGCATTTGAAATGAACTCTCAAACCAAAGTACATACATAGTTCTCGAGAGCATTAAAACCAAAGTACATACATAGTTCTCATTGAACAGCATATAGCTCTTCAGAGCATCTAATTAAACCATACATTGAAATTATGTAAAACATTTCAATGCAAAAACAAATGCGATCATAACCGCAACCAAGGTAACAACTGATCCAACTGCATAATGATACCAAGTCTCGGTATGAATGGCATATTTTCTAATCTTTTTAATCTTCAACCGCATTGCATCCATCTTGATCTTGTCATCATCGACGACATCCGCAACATGCAACTCCAATATCATCTTCTCCTCCTCAATTTTTCTTATTTTTTCCTTCAAGTAATTGTTTTCTTCTTCAACTAAATTTAACCTCTCGACAATAGGGTCGGTTGGAATTTCCGGTTCAACAACCTCCTAGATAGATAAAATCTATGTCACATTGGTCGGCATAATTGTCATAAACAATAAATGAACCAAATAGTTATGAAAAGATAATATATACCACATCTGAATCATAGACAGGATGAGGGCCGACGGGGGCGGATACCAAAACCATCACACTATATAATAACAAGGAATAATAAAAGTAAGAAAATTAGACAAGTATTTATCTGAAGTCAGAATTTTTTCTTCAGAAAGAAGATAAGAACAAGAGGCTCACCACGGTGGTGCCGGCGACGAGATCGGCGCGGGCGATCGACGGCGATGAAGACGGGGTGGGGACGGGGCGTGACGGGCCGCTAAATCTAGACAAATCTCGTTGAAAATGGAGCTCGGAGGTCGAGTTTCGAGAGGAGAAAGCTTAACTAGCGTGGCTCGGGCATTTCATCGAACACCTCATGTGCATAGGAGGTGAACTAGAGCACCCAAATGCCCTCCCCTCACCGTCTTGACAAAAACAGAGCACTGTGGAGTACTCTGCCGCGGCGGTGGGTATATGTAGGCAAGTTATTTGTCCCGATTCAAGCCACAAACCGGGACCAATGGTTGTGGGCCAGCAGCGAGGACCATTGGTCCCGGTTCGTGGCTCGAACCGGGACAAATGGTTCCACACGAACCGGGACCAATGCCCACGAGGCCCCGGCCGGCCCCCTGGGCTCACGAACCGGGTCTAATACCCCCCCATTGGTCCTGGTTCTTGAAGAACCACGACTAATGGGCTGACCAGGGCCGAACAATAGCCCTGTTTTTTACTAGTGGCTTGGTGGATCAAGGAGGAGACATCAGCGAGCCGCACGTGTGTTGAACGCGGAGGTGACGTCTGTTCGGTGCTGGATCGGATTGGACTGCATATGAATCATGACGAGGACTACTACATCAACTGTGTAATATACGCTTCCACTTAACAGTCTATGAGGGTATGTAGACACACTCTCCCCTTCCGTTCCTATGCATCTCCATAGATATATCTTGGGTGTTCATAGATTTTTGTTTTGTTTTGTTTTCCTTGCTTCGGCCCCCAACAGTGGCCTCCTTTAAATAGCGGATTCTGGTGAGGCCAGACGTTAATGCGGGGTGTTGGAGTGGGTTTCTCGACCTATGAGCATGCTTAATGGCGGCATAAGGAAGGACAGGACATTGAAGGGCATGGTGGATATCCGTCCCATTCAGTGCAGTCACGCGTCTTCGGCATTGAACAGGCATGGACACCAAAGACGCGTGAGGGACTCCGGGATTAAGGAGTTCAGGTGGTCGAACTGTTGTTCATGGGCCGACCTAATGGGCCACATTGTTGAAGACCGGACTAAATTTTAATCTCGTGAACAAGTAGGAAAGTTCTAAAGGCTGGCGTGTCATCCAAGTTGTTGAGGCTAGATTGGCATGTTTACCCCTGGCTGAGATCAGTTGTATGTAACCCTAGGGACCCCTGGTGTCTATATAAACCAGGGGTTTTTATCCGCGGAGACAAGTTGATTCATCTAGGGTTTAGCTCATACGATCTCGATGTAGATCAACTGTGTAATCCTCATACTCCATCAATATAATCGAGCAGGGCATAAGTTTTACCTCCTCAAGAGGGCCCGAATCTGGGTAAACATTGTCCCCTTTGTCTTCTGCAACTCATCGATTCAAGGTCCACGGTTCGGGACCCCCTATACGGGATCCGTTGGTTTTGACACCGACAACGCGTTCAGGCGACGTCCTCGTCTGGCGTGCCGCTTCAATAACGGAGGCAATGAATTGTCGCGCCTGACTTGAGGCGTGTTCAATGTAGAGCGAGACGCCCTACAACAGCATGAATGCGGGTAGTTGGCGCCGGAAGACGCGCGAGCCAGGAAGGAGTGGTTTAGGTGGGCGACTGCGGTCAGAAACGGACGTGATCGCCTGTCCGCACTCCCGCAGGGTGGGTGCATCGTGCGTATATGCTGTGAAACCATAGCCGCGATCAAACAAAGCCCCCGCATGCATGCCGTGCAAAGCGGATCAAGCTGATCTGACCCGACAGCCGCATTAGTCGCCTTCTATATACTTGGCCTCCTCCCTCGGCGCAACGAAATAGCGGCGGGACAATAAAACCGATCGCCACACAGTTGCGTCCTGCTTCCCGCGTTCCTCTCTGATCCGTCCCCGACAGCAGTCAGGTCGGTGCAGTCGAGGGTGCTCAGCTGGCGTCTCTCTCGGCATAGAACCCCGTGGCGGCGACGATGATCGCCGTGAGGCGGCAGCACCATCGCAGCACCGCGTGATCCCCAAGAGATTCACAGGTGCTGGTCTTTGCCCTGAAGATCCGATCCGGTTAATCTGTTCGTTGTCGTAAGAGTCCGCGCAATCCACGGATGCTTGTTTAGCATGAAGAGATAGTACTGTCGTATTTGTATTAGTCTTATCCATTAGGCGGTTAGAATAGGATCACATTACAGGGGACTCTTTCTTTCTTCTAAAACGAAACCTTTATTTTGACAGGTCGTTTATTTACCCCCTTTCGATCCAAACCGTGCTCGTGTTTACGTTTTGCAGGTTCGACACGGACGATCGGAGAACGCGCCGCGCGTTTAATCAGATGAGATTATATTAGACTCGGGAAAACAGATCCATGGCCATGGCTAAAACGGAGAAAGCGTTGGCCGTACCCGTACCCGAGTCTCCCCGGACGCCGACGCCGACGCCGATGTCGGCAACGGCGCCGACGTCGGCGAGGTCGGTCAAGTGGGGCGACCTCGAGGATGCGGCCGGCGGGCTGGAGCGGCCGCTGCTGCGGCAGCGCGGCTCCAACACCACGTCCCAGATGGCCGTCGTCGGCGCCAACGTCTGCCCTATCGAGAGCCTCGACTACGAGTACGTGTCCCTAATCCCTGTATGTACTAACTTCTTCTATCCGATCGATCCACCGCGATCTTCAGTACTAATCTGCGATCGATCTCAGGATCGTGGAGAACGACCTGTACAAGCAGGACTGGAGATCGAGGGGGAGGATCCAGGTCTTCCAGTACCAGGTCCTCAAATGGCTCATGGCGCTCCTCGTGGGATCGGTCGTCGGCCTCGTGGGATTCTTCAACAACATCGCCGTCGAGAACATCGCCGGCTACAAGCTGCTCCTGACCAGCAACCTCATGCTGCAAAACAGGTATACCTAACCTAGCCAGCCATCACCACACACGTACGTACACCACCATTGCCATCTCCCAAACAATGCACGGGCAATCAAAAGTTCAAAACCCTATCATCTCTTTCTCTGTGGTTTCAGGAACCTGCATGCGTTCCTGCTATACATGGCCTGCAACGCGGTCCTCGCGGGGTCCGCAGCTGCGATTTGCGCCTACTTAGCCCCCGCGGCAGCCGGCTCCGGCATACCGGAGGTGAAGGCCTATCTGAACGGCGTCGACGCCCACTCCATCCTAGCGCCCAGCACCCTCTTAGTGAAGGTCCGTCTACTTTCTAACTCAGTGGCAATGGATGTTTCCATGCACATTGGACAGGATTAAATTAGTGACTTTGGGACCTGCAGATTATTGGCTCCATATTGGGGGTGTCTGCCGGTTTTGTGCTGGGCAAAGAAGGGCCTATGGTGCACACTGGTGCCTGCGTTGCCGCCATGCTCGGCCAAGGGGGGTCGCGCAAGTATGGCCTCACTTGGAACTGGATCAGGTACTTCAAGAATGACTTGGATCGAAGGGATCTCATCACCTGCGGTGCTGCAGCCGGCGTCACTGCGGCGTTTCGCGCCCCTGTCGGCGGCGTCCTCTTTGCGCTGGAGGAAGCAACATCTTGGTAACGTTTTGCTGCTACTAAAACTCTGCGTGTTGTATTTCCAGTCCTGATTTTGCCGGAAATGCTACAGTACGCATAGAACTGCTACTAGTTTTATTCCTTGGGAAAGTGCAATTTCACTGTCGCATGGAATCACTCCTTTCGTGGTCTTTTGGTGCTGGCAATATGATCACTTCGAACGGCGGAATGAAATCTACCGTGATTTTCTTTCTTTTCAAACCAGGCAACTCCCCTCCCATTACTGCTTTCATAACAGAAACCCTATTGTCATTGTCATCTTTCAGGTGGCGGAGTGCGCTTCTGTGGAGGACATTCTCCACAACGGCAATGTCGGCGATAGTGTTGCGGTCGTTGATAGAGTACTGCCGCAGCGGCAACTGTGGTCTGTTTGGCGAAGGCGGTCTGATCATGTTTGATGTCAGTTCACGGGTGACTTCTTACACCGGCACTGACATCGCCGCAGTCATACTCCTCGGCATCCTCGGCGGGCTACTCGGAGCTCTCTTCAACCACTTTGTCGACCTGATCCTCCGCAGATACGGCGTCATCAATGAGTAATTTTCATCCTTGATATGAAAGCAAGCATTTCTTAGAGAGCTTCAGAATGTTGGATCACTGAATAATTTGAATTTGCAGCAAGGGTGCGCCGTACAAGATCCTTATGACGGTGTTCATCTCACTTGTCACCTCGTGCTGCTCTTTCGGCCTGTCGTCGCTGTCTCCGTGCGTCCCGTGCCCGCCCGAGCTCGCCCCCGGCAAGTGCCCGACCATTGGCCGGTCCGGCAACTACAAGAAGTTCTGGTGCCCAGCGGGGCACTACAACGCGCTGGCCTCTCTCTTCTTCAACACCAACGACGATGCCATCCGCAACCTCTTCAGCGGCGGCACGGACAACGAGTTTGGTGTGTCCACTCTACTCACTTTCTTCATCGGCGTATACACCCTTGGCTTGATCACCTATGGCGTGGCCGTGCCGTCGGGCCTCTTCATCCCCGTCATCCTCTCGGGTGCCACCTTCGGCCGCCTGGTGGGCAAGCTCTTCGGCTCGGGCCTCGACACAGGCCTCTTTGCGATCGTCGGCGCGGCCTCCTTCCTTGGCGGAACCATGCGGATGACGGTGTCGGTGTGCGTGATCCTGCTGGAGCTAACCAACGACCTCCTGCTGCTGCCGCTCATCATGCTGGTCCTGCTCGTATCCAAGACGGTGGCGGACTGCTTCAACAAGGGTGTGTACGAGCAGATCGTGCGCATGAAGGGTCTACCCTTCCTGGAGGTGCACGCAGACGCGTGCATGCGAAGCCTGGTGGCCAGCGACGTGCTGTCCGGGCCGGTGATCACCTTCTCCAGCGTGGAGCGCGTGGGCACCGTGGTGAACACGCTGCGGCGCACAGGCCACAACGGGTTCCCGGTGATCGAGGACGAGCCGTTCGCGCCGGCGCCGGAGCTGTGCGGCCTGGTGCTGCGCTCCCACCTGATCGTGCTTCTCAAGGGCAGGACCTTCACCAGGGCCCGCGTGAAGACCGGCGCCGCCGAGGTGTTCCGCAAGCTCAAGCCCTTCGACTTCGCCAAGGTGGGGTCGTCGGGGAGGGCGATGGAGGTGAGCGAGCTGAGACTCACCGAGGAGGAGATGGACATGTACGTGGACCTCCACCCGATCACCAACCGGTCGCCCTACACCGTCGTGGAGAACATGTCGCTGGCCAAGGCCGCCGTGCTCTTCCGCGACCTCGGCCTTCGCCACATGTGCGTCGTGCCGAGGACACCCGGGGTAAGAGCTCACTAACCAACTCCATACATTGCTTGCTGCCATTTTTACCATCCTCGCAAGGGATCAAGCAATGTAACAAATCTCGCGTGTGCGTGTGCGTGGGCGTGTGCGTGTGCGCATTGCAGAGGCCGCCGGTGCTGGGGATCCTGACGCGGCACGACTTCATGCCGCAGTACATCCGCGGGCTGTTCCAGAACGTCCTTCGAGAGTAGAAGAAGATCGCCATCATTTTCTTTGCATATATTCACGCACGTTTTTCCTTTTGCATATATTTTCTTACCGTAGATTGTTTTTAGGGAATGTATTTTCGTATTCTTGGTACTACTGCAGTGCAGAGCCGCGTTTAGTTTAGTGGGTCCCTTAGCTGTTTTAGGCTCACTGGCTAGCACCCCGCGAAGAAGTGGTGTGGTCGACTCTGAGTTTCGTTGAAGTTGTAATGCAGACTATTTCATTCAGATATATTCAGGAGTAGAAGAAGACCGTCATCATTTTCTTTGCATATATTCACGCAAGATTTCTTTACATTTTTGCAAATATTTACGTATTTTTAGTACTACTCCCTCCGTCCGTAAGCTACGTTTAGTTTAGTGAGTCCCTTAGCTATTTTGGCTCACTGGCTAGCACCCCGAAGAAGTGGTGAGATTGACTCTGAATTTCGTTGAAACTGTAAGCAAATCATCGATAGTACTTTTGGTATGTGCACTACGATCTGCGCACGCCATGCGCTGAGCTGACTCAAATTCATGTATCTTTTCCAAATTCACGTACTTCTTTTCAAGTTTGCGTATATATTAAATGGGAAAAGATTACATCCCACCGGCTGATCCGGTTGATCCATCCGCCGCCCGCTCGTCCGTTAGATCTTGCCTCGATCACGAACCATTTCCCAAAACTGGCTCGTTGTTTCAGAAACTGAAGCGTTGTTTCAGGAACGGGAACTGAAGCTGGAGCACTCCAGATTCCTCGTCGTGGCTCCTCTGCTACCGGGGACGAGCCTGCCGGAGTCCGACGAACCGCCGCCGCCGTCGTCGGTCCACGCCAGCTCGCCGGATCCCCACCTCGCACGGGGAACGAGGAGGTGTGCGGCGCGGACGCCGGCGAGCTCCCGCCGCCGGGGAGCTTCTCTGCCTCGTTGGAGATGCGTCCCTGCTCGCGCGCCCGACTCTCTGTTGAGCATGGATCCCGGCTGCAATGTGACTTTCGTTGCAAAAATTCCTGAAACTCAACCGTTGTTGCAAAAAAATCTTCCGTAAAAATAGCTAGGTTACAGAAAGACGAAGAAAAAAAATTCTGCAACAAGCAAATTGTTTCTGAAACAAGAACGTTTTTTCAGAAATTAACGGATCTAAAGTTTATTTCTTGCAACAAAGCGAAAGTTTCCGCAACTTGAGCGTCGTTTCAAGAAATAACTACTGACCATGCGGCGGGGATGCGGGGCGTTAGATCGACATCCGACGGCTAGCTAGGTGACGGATATTTTTTTAAATCATCCGACGGACGCGTAGCGTTCCCCATATTAAATTCATGTATTTTTTCAAATCAGTGTACTTTTTCCAAATCCGTTTAGTATTTTTGAAAAAAAAATCATGAACTTAAATAACTACGAGAACTGAATAAAAGTATGCCAATTCGGTTTTGCAGAAAAATACATCAAATAAAAGTAAATGGATATGAAAAAGTACATGAATTTCAAGAAAAGTTCAGGGATTTGGAAAAACTACGTGAATTTTGGTCAGCAAGGGTAAAATCCGGGGTGAGTCAGCACCAAAACCGGCTAAGATCAAGACTAGGGACGAATTTTGTCCGGTTTCAATAGTTGAGGGTATGAGTTGTTCGGTTTTGAAATTGAGAGACCAAATTTAGACTCGGACAAGAGTTAAAAGACAACAAGCACACTTTTCTCTTCCTTAAGAAGACCTTAAATCAGATAGTCTCTAGCTGATTCCTTACAGGACTTTAACTTAGATAGTCTCTATCTGATTCCTTCAAAGTCTTTAACTCCATTTTTAATTTGTTTTGAGGAGTTAAACCGGACCTAGCTGTCTAGTCCTAGGGTTTTGGGGCTCAAATTTTTTATGGAGTAGTACTAGGCTTCATTAGGACTAAATTACACCTAAGGTCCTCTTTGACACCCTGGATTAAGCTACAATGATCATTGTAATTAAACTACAATGATGACCAAGATTAAGCAAAATTCTTTTGCTAAACAGTGCTTGATCAACCTTAGAATCATATCTCATTTTGAATTCCTTGTCAAATTCAAAATTCAAATAATAAGTGAATTAAATATTTTGTCAAACATGAAAACTAAAATCATGGTTGGATTGCAAATATTCACCTAGTAATTATAAAATATGAACCAACATTTTATCAAGTATTTTGATGCCTTAAAATAATTATAACAAAGGCCAAAAAATAAAATAAATACCTTTTTGAATTATGACAATTCCCACACTTCCAACTGGGCCCCAAACTTTTGGTGGATGTGACATAAATTGCAAGATGAATTATGGACCTTGTGTCATAATTTTGCAAATGATTTTTGGTCGGGGCTACAAGACCCCCTAGATGCCAACCCTAACCCTAGCGCCCCCACTCCTAACTCGTGTCGCCTGCCTCCTTCCCCGCGCATACCCGAGCCGCCATCACTATGGCACCGTCGTTCGCACGGTCTCCGCCCTCCTCGTTGACTGAGACTGTGCTAGAAGCACCACCGCCATTCGTTGCTTCCTTTCCGGCCACAAGCTCGAGCCCGGGGCCCTGCAGCGCCATCCTCGGCCCTTCTTCCTCCTCAAACATGCCGGAGCTCCACCGACGAATTCGCCGCCCTGAGCCTCCCTCAAGCCCATCTGAGAACACATGTAAGTCGCGATGAGCTCCCCGCTCCTCCTACCCCTCGTCGTTTGCTCTCCCACGCTCCATAGCTAGCTCGCCCGCCGTCGCCCGAACGCGTTCCCGTCGGCAAGCCCCCCCCCCCGGTCGTAGCTTGTGCCCGAGCCCCGCATCAAGTTCCTGGAGCTCGTAGGAGTCAAACGCACACGCTCACATCCCCTCCTCGAGTCCCCTCCTCGACAAGCTCTTGAATGCACCTCCACCTCTGCTCGTCCCCAGCGTCGGTTTCGATCGTCCCCAGACGAGCCATCGGTGTCGTTCGACATGAGGCTCTGCGCACATTCGAATGCACCTGCCCGCATGCGAAATGAGCCTCCGCCGCGTGTGTGGTTCGCTGGAGTTACTCCGCCGCCGCCCATTGGCCTGGTCGGCCTAGGGCCACCCCCTGGGTCACTGCCAGTGGGCCCAAGGCCCCCTTGTTGACCAGTTAACAGTGGTCAACTGCTGACTGGGAAGCCCATCACTGAGTGGTGGTGGCCACCCCTAGCTGTCTAATTAAAATAAATAAATTAATTAAGTTAAGTTTATTACTCACAGACATGGGTCCAACCCCCTAACTAATTGGTTTGGTTTAATTTAAACTCTCTTTAGCCCACTTAGTGTAACAGGTGGGACCCGACCGTCACGTTTGACCTGGACAGGCTAGGTTGAGTGCTCACATCACTCTGATGTCATGCTGTGGCAATAAACTATTTTTTGAATTAATATAATTTCAGTAATGTTAGAATATTGTTTAGACTTTGAAAAATCATATAAAATAATCTATAAGTCACATAAAAATAATATATATATATATAAGTTGATCAGAAAAATCTAATGAATCCAAATATGCAATTGATTCATATGTCACATGCCTCTAACATGATTAACATGGAACTTTCCCCTCCGATTCATCTGTCCGATAAAAGCCTAAGACCTCGGGAATATCCACACATATTTTCCCACTCCGTGTGTAACGTGTAGTACTGCGTTAGGTCACCCCTAGCACTTCATGTTATCATGCCATGCATCGGGATGCATTTGTCTACTTTATATTTATTGTTTGTTCCCCCTCTTCTCTCCGGTAGACCCCGAGAACGATGATGCTACCGGGTACGAATACACCACTAACGTCCAGCCTTTTGCAGCAGAGCAACCAGGCAAGCAAAACCCCCTTGATCATTCCAGATGGCCCATTCTTACTCGCTCATGCTTGCATTAGTTTTTGCTACTGTTGTAGATAGCTCCTATTCTGATGCATAGCCTGATTTTGTAAACTGAAGTCATACTCTACTTGTATCCTATATGCTTAGTATAGGCTGGTTAGCGATCCACTAGTGACCCCCACTTGGTCCCGGTTGTCCCCGCTCATCATCGATGACTCGATCAACGTGATCAACGTCCTGAGCCCAACACATCACCTCATACCCCTTAGTTGTATGACTCGGCAGAGCTACCATCGAGTATCGAGGGTGACACCTTGTAACATACTCCTGATGTTAACTTTGTAGTGTAGTTAACCATAAGTGGATTACAAAGAGTGATTCCTCCTTATCCACTTCTGATAACGACTCTGTCGTGCAACACCTCAAGTGTGAACCATCGGGGTGATTCCTCACTGGTCACCTTGATGGTAACATCGAGTGGAATACATCGAGGGTGATTCTTCGGATCCCCCTTGATGTTATGGACACATGGTTACATTGACCTTAACCCAGAACTATGTGAAAGGAGGGTCCGCCCCGAGGGGTACCCGCGAGTGATGTGTAGTCGGGTTGACCAGGAGGGTGCCCGTGAGATAATTAAGCGGCACGACCGGACATTCTTAGCCCTTGCCGTAAGTTTGAGAGATGGGGCGACGGGACCCCACATCATGGACCATTGATCGTCACCGCATGCTACCATGACAATAACGGGTTTGGATATGTGATCTGAGTAGGTCTCTGGTTTTTTTCACACTAACCCCCACACGAGAATAAATATGGGTAATTTGCGTTGTACATTCGCCCGAAAGCTCTTCACACGTCACAATTGAGCGGCACGCACCCGGGTGGCCCGCGTGAGCACCGTCTTTGTATTAAGAGGTGCCATGACTAACACGCCCGACCACATAATGCGCATGATTGCAAAGGACGATTGGCTCATGACCCCTTCGCATTTAGGATGTAGACCGGCGTGTGGCCTCTCTATTAGGCATAGGTAGGACTCCAACATGTTGATCAGCCGAGGTCGGGCATGACCCGGAAAAGTGTGTCCGACCGAAGTTAATCAAGCGTGTTGGATAAGTTGGTGCGCCCCTGCAGGGAAGTATATCTATTCGAATATTGTTGTCCACGGTAACGAACGCTTAGAGTTGCACCCCGATCTATACAACTAGAACTGGATACTCGAGACACGAAATGGAAATTATGGCTCCGAGATTGCTTTCTCGCACAGAGTCGATGAAGGGTCCCTGGGCATTACAACTTACTTAATACTTATATTATGATGTTGTACTCTCTTCTGTTGCTGCAAGATGCTGAACATGCTACTCTTTGATAGGACTAGGCTTTACTCCTTCTATTCTGGCATTTCTGCAGTTCAATCCAAATATATAGCCCCCATTCTTTTGATACTGATGCATACTTAGCATAGATGTGATGTCAGTCTTGCGAGTACTTTGGATGAGTACTCACCATTGCTTTGCCCCCTTTCCCCTTGATACGATTGTTGCGACCAGATGACGGAGCCCAGGAGATGGTTGATCCTGCCGACGACTACTACTACCCCGACGGAGGTTACTACTACGTGGAGGTTGTTGAGTAGTTAGGAGGCTCCCAGGCAGGAGGACTTGCCTTTTCAATCCATGTTTATGTTTGTGCTAGCCTTCTTAAAGCAAAACTTGTTTACTTATATCTGTACTCAAATATTGTTGCTTTTGCTGACTCGTTTGTATTCGAGCCCTCGAGGCCCCTGGCTTGTAATATAAAGCTTGTATGACTTTAGTTTATGTCTAGAGTTGTGTTGTGATATATTCTAGTGAGTCCCTAATCTTGATCGTGCGCATTTGTGTGTATGATTAGCATACGATGAAAATGGGGGTGTCACACTATCGCCTCGCTTAAAGCAACCGTAGTGGGCGAGGTTGAGGACATGTTAGATAAATTCCTTGAGAGCATCAAACCACTCACCGAATCCAAGCAAGTAGTTAATCCTACTTCCGTGGAAACGGATGATGACTCCGGTAAGGAGACGGTTAATAACTGAAAGCCTAACTCTCCTCAAGGAAAGAATGGGTCAGGCATAAATGTCGCGGTTGCCCCTCCCCTAGTCTATGGAGGATCGGTTGCTTCACCTCATATTAACTCTCATGTCCCTTCACCCAAACTTGATTTGACCAACTTTCCTAATTGTTTTTTCGTATCATGTCTCATTTGAATCACATCTCAACACAACTTTGGAGGGTTATCAAGCAATGCTTCTACTCACATGACCCAAGCAACATGACCCCAAGACAGGAAGTGGACAAGCAAGTGAATGCATCAACTTTGTTCATTCTTCAAGCCGCCATGCATCCCAAAGGGCTCGCACATTTGTGCCCCTTCACTATCATAAAAGGATGCATGGGAGCACATAAATTCCTTGTGCATGGGAAGCTCGAGCATTCACTGCTCCAACTTTGAGGTCGCGCTTGATGAGGCCGATGACTTTGTGATGAATGATGATGAAGACCCTCGTGAGCTTTACCGGAGATTGACCACTCTTGCGGTATCGCTTCGAGATCACGGGAGTAAAGAGAAAGGACACATATGGCAATTGGGTCAAGCGCAAGTTTCTAAAGGCGATCATGCCTTCAACAAGAGCATGTCCTCCGCGATCCGCCAAAGACCGGTCTTTCACAACTAGGCAAAGAAGCAAGAGCGAAAATCTCTAGGTGCTTGGATGATCTCCTTCATAACTGGTGCAATGGTCCCTAAGGTTTTGATTTGAATGTTGGATTCAAGATCCGCCCACAATCACGTAGTCCATCCCTGATTCTTTGAGCTTCATGTTTTTCATGGCCGATTCTAGATAAAAAGCACTCTTTTATCTTCCTCCTTCCTTCCTAGAACCACCCGCACCATTAGATGATGATGCCGTCTCCATGAGTATGAACTGAAAATCCTAACTCCCCGCGCAACACCTAGAATGGCGACGTGGAGTGGCCGGGGTTCGTAGAAACTTGAATGGCGACGTGGAGTCACCGGAGTAGGGTAGATTCTAATCAAGACGATCAAAGATACATAATGAAATTTGTCAACAAAAATGAAAAATCAAACCAAAATTGTTTTTTGAGGAGAGAAAAAAACCCAAATGGAATGAATAACGGAAGAGAAACGGGTCTACTTTCATCTTTAAGCCCAGCCTGTGGAAAGGCTAGAAAGTCCATGAAGCTTCCCCTAAATTGCAGCACAACGTCTCCCCGCAAAAAAATTACGACACAGCCTCCTCTACGTCCACACGATCCAAAAAAATACATATCAAAAAACACGAAACCCTAGCACTGAATCACGATCCCCTTTCCCCTCGCTGTCACCACGATTTATACATGGGGATCTCCGGCCCGACCGGCATGCCCAGGCCCGCCCCAAAATCCAGGGCCTGGGCCCTATGGGCTTGCCCGTGGGTTTGGCTTGGGCCTGAGTTTTGAGCCCACCAGCAGGGCAGGGCTGGGCTTGGGCTTGACATAACGGAATTTTAAGGAAGAGGCCCGGCCCACGGCCCCAAGCCCAACGGTCTTTTCAAATGCCAGGGCCTGGGACGGGCCTGGCCCTTAGTTTTCTTCCGTGGGCATTTTAGGGCCTAGCCCAAGCCCGGCCCGGCCATGGCCAGATATACCACGATTCCACCCCTGTGACCGCCGCCCGATCAGGTGCCGATGCCGCAGAAGAGGCGCAGCCGCCCCCGCAGGAGGTCTCCTCGCCAAGGATCCTCCCGCCGGCTCCGCAGCAGCAGCACGACTTCCGCCGCACCGTCCATCGAAGAGCCATCGGACACCTGGTCGTCTCGCAAGTACGAGTACAGGTACCATGAGATCCTCGCCTCGCGCCTTGTCCACCTGCCTCTACCAGCCTGCGCCGACGAGGAAGGCCCAAATCTCCCCTCGGACGAAATTGTCGAAGCCCTCGTTCGTCCTTCTTTCTATGATGACGAGCTGCGGGCTGCTCTGGTAGAATACCAAGTCCACAACTTCTTGCGCGGACAGGACGTCCAGGGACGAGGCGGAGATTCTGGAGAATTTGATTCGACCTCAGTGATGGATGATATCTCCGAGGAGGATTTCCAGGCAATGAATGCACGGCTCAGGTCTCGCATACATGAAATTGATGAGACTGAGGATCGATTGGATGGAGAGGAGCTGGACATGCTCACGCACAAGTATGCACGATATCGCCTCAAAGCTTGCATGGTTAGTCTCATACTCTCATTTTCAGTTCAATGCTCCTCCTGCCTCTCAATCTAATCTATATATATATATATGACAAATTTTATGTACAAGCAGTGGTAGTTACCTCCTAGTTGTTTAACATCCACGTGTCTCTTCCTATCTCTAAGCCAAACGGGCTGGTGGATGTGAAAGAATCCAATAGTCGGCAGCTAACTAACATCTAATTAATTAATTAATTAATTTAAAAAAGTTAGTTCAACAATCTGCTATTTTCTTGGCTGGCCGAATGCATCACCGTGAATAGATAGGATAGTTTTATAAGTTGAACGTACTGGCCCATGTATTTTGTTGAGGATTCTCTCCTATACTTCCGACGAGCACGTGGAACTACATAGTTTGAAAAGCAGTATATAGTATATATTCTTTGAAAAACAGTATGTAGTATATTTTTTGAAAAATAGTATATCATGGAGTTTTTAAAAGGTATATTTTGGACCGACGAGTATGTAGTATGTTTCTTTTGCATGGGAGTATATATAGTATATGTAGCATGGAGTATATATGGTGTGAAGTTGAAAGAAGTATATAGTATGGTAGTATTTAGTATGGAGTACATAGAGGGAACGGGAAGGACTATATGGTATGAGCTGAGGAATATATATAGTTGGGAAAAGTATATTTTGGGGATATATGCTAACATCAGCAGAAATGATACATACTCTCTTTTTTGCGAGGTGAATATCAATATATACTTTCGGTGGCATATGTTCATTTAAAAAGTACTCCCTTCGTCCCAAAATTTTTATCTTTGATTTGTCTAAATATGAATGTATCTAGTTATGTATTAGTATTTAGATACATCCATTTTTAGATAAAACTAAGACAAGAATTTTGGGACGGAGGGAGTATATAGTATATGGTCTTTCATAAAAAAATGGAGTATTTGGTATTTTATAAAGAAAGTAGTATGTTTATTTGCCGCAATAAGAGTAGTATATGTACAAAAATTTATGATGTACTCCCTGCGTCCGAAATTATCTATATCACAAATGAATAAAAATGAATGTATCTAGAACTAAAATAGATCTAGATACATCCATTTTTATGGCAAGTATTTTCGGACGGAGGAAGTACTTAGTATGTAGTATGTGGGGTTTTCGCAAAAAAACTAGTATGGGGTATCTCAAAAAGAAGTATGAAGTATGTTCAAATTAGGAGTATACAATTTAAAAGTATAGAGACTGATCAGTTTTGCATGCTAATTAGCATTTTATTCTCATATACATATTTCTCCTAAAAAGTATATACATCTTCAACTAACCGTATATACACGATAAAAAAACAAAGTGTATGTAGTAGCTAGCTTCTTGGAATCGTGCATGTGCATGCATGCACGTACATACACAAACCTAGTAGTATATCCATTTGAAGAGACCTAACCGGATTGTGTCATTCCGATTCAGCGTGTATCCATGAATAAAATATTAAACGGCGAGAGAAAATTTCTGGCATCCCAGAAAATTAGGAAGCTCAGTCCAAAAAACCAATCGAGAATAAAAAACCGATTTTATGGTGCCCATGACCCGTTAGGCACATATCTTGATGCAATCAAATGGCAGTGGGGATGATGGTAACTACCACCAGGTGTAGAATCTATTTTTCCTATATATATATATATATATATATATATATATATATATATATATATATATATATATATATATATATATATATATATATAATATGCCCTCCTATATGCCTTACTCATTTTGTCCTTCTGTTCTGTGTACCTAGTTGCTGAAAGGAATTTCCATTGACGATGCTGCATTCGACTGCAACTACCCTCTAGAGATTAGAGCATCTCTAGTAGAACCCTCAAACCCTTAAAACAAAAATCAGTTTTAAGGGTTGAGAATTGCACATTTTTAACACTTTTAAGGGTTAAAAAACAGGGGCAAAGACTAGAACCCTCAAACCCAACCCTTACAACGGAATATTGCGTTATAAGGGTTGGGTTTGAGGGTTCTAGTCTTTGCCCCAACCCCAAACCTTAAAACTATCATTTGGCATTGCATAATTTTCACAAGACAAACATAATAAACCTTCAAACAAACACGAAAATAAAGATCATTGATGCATGGTTTAATAGTTTTGACATCACACAATCATCATCTTCTCCCTCTCATCGGCACCATCACCAAAAAGTTGCACTTGGTGCCATTTCCTAGACCACTTGCACGTCCATCAAGCACCTCCATTGGAGTCATCCACACCGTCATCGCCACCACCACTCATCGAACTGTCACCTCGAAGAGTAGAGGACACACCACGGAATATCCTCTTCCTCTCTGTGATGTCCTCCTTGTAGTCCTTCCACCATTGCAATTGTTCTTCATCCATGCCCTTCTTGGACATCATCATGTGCTCCTTCTCTTCCACCATGAGTTCTTTACATACCTTTGCCTCTTTCACCTTGATCATCCTCTCCTCCAAGTCGGCCTTGCGCTTTGCTTCTTCACGTTTTGCTTCAACTTGTGCAAGCTTGACCTCTTTCTTCTTCTCGGTGATAAGAATCTTCGTCTCCAATGTCTTCCTTGTCAATTCCTCTCTTGCCTTCATCATTTGCTCCATCTTCTCCCTTAGGCTTGATGCCTCTCCTTCCATCTTCACCCTTTGCTTGCCCTTCTTGGTTCCCTCGGGCTTGCCCAAGTTCCTCTCCTTCTCCTCATCTTCACTATCATCCATCCTAAGCATTGCCGACTTCTTGGGTACGGTCTCTTGATCCCTCAATTTCCACTTGTCAAAGGTTTGAAGAATTGCCCAAGCATGCTTAAATGGGAATGGCTTGCCCTTGGAAGCGGCCATATCCTTGTACCTCATGCCGGCAATTGTCTCCTATCAACCACACATAATCACATAAGAACCCACATAGTACACACACATAATTAAAATAGTAAAGAGATATGTACTCACATAGTCAATCTCCACGGTTCCACTAGGTGGTGCATCCCTCACTTGGTCCATGGCCACACTCCAACGAGCACAAGCGGGCTTCATCAAATCCCACCGGCCTTGAAGCGACCGGTAACTGCGAGAGAGGAACCCACAATTCTTCGGCTTGATCCTACAATAGTTGTCCTCGATCCTGTGCCAATACCTTTTACCGGTTTGATCGGTGCCGGTGGTTCCATCCATCCCCACAGATGCCCAAGCACGAACCAAGAGGATATCTTCCGCTTCGGTGTAGTTTGTCGACCGCGCGTGTGGGCGGGAAGCGGCGGTGAATGCCTCCTCCCCTATCTCGGCCACCTCCTCCTCGTCATCCCCTTCATCCTCCTCATCTTCTTCAACCTCCTCACCAAAGGGTTCTAGAGGCGGAGCCCCGAGGTCCACCTCCGCGTCTTGAAGGAGGTCCATGAACGAGGTTGGGTTTGCCATTTCCTCGAACACCTCGTGCGCGGCGGGAGGAGGTTCGGCGACGGCGACGACCGGGGCCGCGGGCTTCTTCCGCGCCGCGACCTTCTTCCGCTTCGGGGATGCGCCGGCGGCCTTCGAGGAAGCCCTTCGCGGCCCACGCGAGGAGACCTTCGGCCGGCTCTTCTTCACGGGGGCGGGCTGGACGGTGGCCGGGGCGGGCGCGGCAGCGGCCGGGGCGGGAGGAGGCGGTGCGAGGCCCGCTCGCCACCGCTTGGCCCCGACGTGGGTCGCCGCCACCACGTCGGCCACGGTGGCCGGGGCGTGCGGGGCGGGGGCGGGCGGGGCGGGCGCGGGGGCGGGGGCGGCGTGTGCGGCGGCGGCCGGGGCGGGCGCGGCGGCTGGCGCGGTGGCGGGCGGGGGCGCGGCGGCGGCCGGGGGATCCATGGCGGCGGGACGAGCTGGGAGGCGGGGCGGTTTTCGCTCCCGCGCTGGAGAGGAACAGGAGTGCGGGTTGGGGGGAGTTTTCCCTCCCAACCCTCACTTCTACAGGCTGGGATTGGGTTTGCGGGTTGGACCTTTAAATTTTTTTACGGGTTTAAGGGTTTAAAGGTTCTAGTCTACGCCATTTGTCGACGAAAACTGTAAAAAAAAAGATTATTTTTAAGGGTTTGAGGGTTTGAGGGTTCTACTAGACTTGCTCTTACCTTAGACAACTACCTTCTTTACCGGGGAGATGAAGCCCTCGGCTGGTGTTTCGACTTGGACCTCTGTTTACCCGCCTACGCCTCCTTGACTGACTATCAGCGGCTAGTCTCTTGTAATGAAGTAAGTATGTGTACTGCCTCTGTAACTAAATATAAGACTTACATTTGTTTACAGAGGGCGTATATCCATTACTTTTACCTCAGCAATGCATCTAGCTAGATTTCATCTGTGTGCTCACGCAGCTGGTAATTAACCAGTTTCTTCTTCTCTTTACCTTTGAATGGGTGGCTTCAACTACTTGTTTAATCTGTCCTTCGGAAGTACGGACACTTGAGGGAATATCAATGGCATTTCCTTAATTCTTTATAGCATGGCTTAATGCCAGTAACCCCTGAGATTTTCCAGGGCGCCAATAGTCAAAGTGTCTTGTTGTTGTTTCACCCTCAAATCATCAGGACCACCCATTTTCTCAAACTGCCTACCACTGGATGCATCTTGGCTAGTCCAATCACTGTTTAGGATATCACTTATCGATAGGGGCCTAAGGTTCTTGGCGAAATGCAAAAATAAACTATGGATGCCACCTCCTGTTGAGATTAAACGCAGTTTAAAATATGTGTGATTCCAAATAAACCGTAGAAGAATAATACTAGAGTTATACCTTCTTCCCCAAGAGTTGTAAAAACAAATTGAGTTTCATATACTGATGCAAGGAGCAACCTTTTTCTTTCTTTAAAAAGAAACCAAGAGGTCCATGCTCCCAAAATACGCATACCGTCCCTTCTTTTGTATATGTAATCAGGTTTTTGGCTGATTTCCCAAGTACCCATATTTTTTGACATGTTCCAGTACCATGTGTGTTTCTTTTTTGGAATTGCGCACTCGAAATTTCTTGACGTGTGCACCTACTTGAATCAGTAATAGCCCCGCACACATAATCCTAAGAGCATCATTCCACGCCCTTATGTCTGTTGCATGTTATTCTCACAGCAGCAGTAATATGTTGCTTCCCTTCTTTGTTTGGTGCAGGGGGGCGATGAGTATAGAAGTTGGAGTGAATACCGAGAGTTTTATAACACCCCTGAAACTGATAGAGACTATCTGCTGTACTGGGAAACTATTGTGAAGGATCTTAAGGTATGCATGGTGCAATTATCAGCTGCTCCAAGTTTAAAACTCTACTCTGTATTTTTATTTTTGGGACTAACAACCATTTGATCTTGACAGTGGGTTGAAGAACATGTGCGTAAAGGCCGTTTGGAGGTACACCTATATGACCTCTCAAAACAATGTAATGGCAACTATTCTCTATATGCGCGTAGTAGCCTCACAATAACTTCTCTGTTGGAGTACTATTTAGTGGCATGGATTGCATGACAAAGCTTGGCGCCAAGCAATGATGATTGCTACTAGGTTTGAAAACATTCATATGAGGCTAGCATATTATGGTTTCCTGGTATGGTTCATCTGTCCCTTGCTTATTTAGATTTGCAAGCTCTGGTTATGGTTGTGTTTGACAATTGCGGTCTTTTATTAAATTAAGGAGTATACAATGAGTAATTATCTTGAATTCGCGAAGGATCTCGACTCTGTGTTTTTCGAGATTTGGAAGCTGGTCAATGTAACTGCTCAGGTCAGCATTGTACATCATAACTAAGAACAATGTCATTTTATTGGTCGGATCTGTCAGTGCCTTTTAACCTTGATGTTGTTTTCTTCTTCATTGGACAACGTATAGATGTTTTTGAGAGATGCTATGAAGCATGTTTATGAGGAGAACCAGTTTCCATTACGCAAAGGTGATTTGCAGTTTGAGCTGCGTCGCCCTGGCTCTTGGAGATTGGTGGAACAAGTAAGTTTTTTTATTCCTTTTCCGTTCACAAACTTTTTATTAGCTGTTTCATTGGTTAATTAGTTTATCTCTTACGATGCAAATTGCTTTGATCACCTCTCCTTGCAGTACCGACGGTGCACGGAGGGCATTAGTAAGGAAGTAAGTATACTGTGGTGTGGTCTCACATACTTGTAATCCATTATGTAGACCATATCCTCACATCTGATGTCTCCCCTTCATGTGTATGCTTATATATAGGTTCCAGAATGGATAGCGCGCAAGTTAATTTCGCAGGAAGTTAGTTTCAAGGTATATATGTTGTATAGATATTGGTAGGCAATATTGTTTCCCCTTGCATGTTCTGTACGTAATAGTTCATCTTTCCAATTTCAGTGTGATCGGCCAAAGAGGTATGTGCATTACGCCCGGAAGAAGCTCAAGATTGCAGAAATCATAGGATTGATTCCCAAATCCGAGAAGCCAGCATAGTGTGTTTATTGCTGGTGTGCGTAGTGTGGTCTTTTGGGATCAGTTCCAGAAACAAAACTGTAATATCTATCCCAATCCCAAGGTAGCTACTCCATGTATGGTTAAATGCCTGTGCATGTGATTTATTTACCCTCCCTTGGAGCAAATTGTGTCCATATTCTGGTGTGCGTAGTGTGGTCTTTTGGGATCACTCCCAGAAACATAATCTCATTTGTATTATGGATTTATGCTATATTGTTTGTCAGAAATAGGTTCAACCGGCTGGCAGGTTATAACTAATAGTGAATGGTGTTTTTCAGTAGGTAGAACATTTATAAAGTCTATATATTACTCCCTCTGTTTCAAAATAAGTGATTCAAAATAAGTCATTTATTTTGGGATGGAGGGAGTATATAATTAAAAAGAAGAGACAAACAAGCTGTCATGTTCATCCACATAAATTAAATTATCTCAACGACTGATTTTAGAAATTAAGGATGGAGATCTAAAGATATAAGCGTTACAGGCAATAAACATTATTAGATACAAATAGTTCAATATGTCAGGTACAAGCAGACATATATTTTGAACCGAGGCTTAGGCTTACAGGATTGATATATCTTTTGAACCGAGCTTAAGGATTGGTAGAAAGAAAGGTAGCAGTCCGGCTGGCATACGTTTGTAGGCAGCTACTCCCTCCGTTTCTAAATATACACCGGTAGAAAAAGGGTCTTTCGGCCGAGGGACGAAAGACCATTAGTCCCGGTTTAAACGAAAACCAGGACCAATGCCAGGTATTGGTCTCGGTTCGGTTTGCCGGGGCATTGGTTCCGGTTCGGTTCATCTTATTAGTCCCGGTTCGAGGCAAAAATCGGGACTAAAGATGCAGCGACTGCCACGTGGCGTGCCGCGGAGCATTAGTCCCAGTTTGTGACAAGAACCGGGACTAAACGGTAGGCTATTACTCCTCGTTTTAGACAAAAATCGGGACTGAAGTGTTGCCTATATAAACCCTCGCCCCTGCCCACCCTCTCCTCTGTTTTTTGGTTGTTGAAGTGTGACCACGCCATGCTCTTGACACTCTAGTTCATGCACATGACGTGTTCGATGAAATGCCCGAGCCACACAGCTTAAGCTTTCTCCTCTCCAAGCTCGACCTCCAAGCTCCATTTTTCTCAATATTTGTCTAGGTTTGGCCGTGCACCAACTGCACAAGTGTTTTGAAAGGTTAGCTACTTCATCCTTTCATCTGTCACTGCTAGTTTAGCTTATTTCAAATGCTCAAATTAACTTCTTAGAGTCTGCACATGTGTAGGGTGTCGTCCCGTGCCCGTCCTCACCGTTGTCGATTGCCCCGCGCTGATCTCGTCATGAGCACCACCGTGGTGAGCCTCTTGTTCTTATCTTCTTTTTAAAAGAAAAAAATCTTACTTGTATGATTTAGATACATACTTGTATAAATTACTTACTTTCATTATTTTTTGTTATTATATAGTGCGATGGTTTTGGTATCCGTCTCCGTCCGTCCTCGTCCTGTCTATGATTCGGATGTGGTATATATTATCTTTTATAATTATTTGTTTTATTTAGTGTTTATGACAATTATGACGACCAGCATGACATATATTTTTTAATCTAGGAGGTATGTGAACCGGAAATTCCAACCCACATAGAAATTCGTGTCGAGATGTTAAATTTGGTTGAAAAAGAAAACAAATACTTGAAGGAAAAATTAAAATTAATTGAGGATAAGAATATGAAACTGGAGTTGCATGTCGTCGTTGTCATCGATGATCGCAAGATGATGATCGATGCGATGCAGTTGAAGATGGATGCAATGTGCTTGAAGATGGATGAAATGCGCTTGAAGATTAGGAATATTAAAAAATATGCCATTGATAAAGAGGCTTGGTATCATTATGTTGTTGGGTCAATTGTTACCTTAGTTGCGATTTTGATCGCATTTGTTGTTGCATTTAAATGTTTTACATAGTTGTATGTTGTTTTATGAGAAAACTTTATGTATTTATTTTTTGCAGTAATAACATTTGATCACTATTGTGCTTTGGTTTTAATGTGATGATGAACTTGTATTAATTTGGTCATATGTTCTGCAATGGTTTTTTGATATACTTAATTTCATAATAGAGATGAACCATCAATGGACGTACGGTGACCGATGCACTTCAGAGTACATTACGAACCGGGACTAATACCCGAGTCACACTTAAGTTCACACAAAATGGTATCCTCGACCGAGGTTAGCAACCTTATCCTTTTCATCTGTAATTGATACAAAAATATTGCATGTGCCAATGTACGATGGTCATTTCACTATTCATGTATGATGCCAGATCGATGCACGGAAGCGATGGATGTACCGCGAACGACGCGGTTCCGGATTTATAAAAGGCGTGCATAAATTTATCGATGTGGCTGATGCAAACAAAGTGGATAAGTTTATGCCTTGTCCATGTGTTGTCTGTCGAAACGTGAAGGAGTACTCTAGCTCAAAAAACATTCATCTCCACTTGCTTCAGAGAGGTTTCATGCCCACATATTATTGTTGGACCATGCACGGGGAAAGAGGGGTTAGGATGGAAGATAATGAAGAAGAAGAAGATGATGATAACTATCCTATGTTCACTAAAGAATACGGTGATACTACAATGGAAGACAATGAAGAAGAAGGAGGTGAAGAACAACCGACATCAGATGAGCCCGCTGATGGTCTTGGTCGGGTCATTTCTGATGCAAAGAGAGAATGCGATACAGAAAAGGAGAAGCTGAAATTGAAGGCCATGCTAAAGGATTATAAAAAGTTGTTGTACCCAAATTACGAAGATGGCAGCACAAAGCTCGGTACCACACTGGAACTGTTGAAATGGAAGGCAGAAACTGGTTTATCTGACAAGGGATTTGAGAAGTTACTGAAAATATTGAAGCCGAAGCTTCCAAAGGATAACGAATTGCCCAAGACTACGTACGAAGCAAAGAAGGCTATCTGCCTCTTGGATTAGATGTGCAGAAGATACATGCATGCATTAATGACTGCATCCTGTACCACGGTGAGAACTACGAGAATATGGATAAATGCCCGGTATGCACTGCATGTCGGTACAAGATCAGACAGGATGACCCTGGTGATGTTGAGGGCGATGACGAGCCCCCCAGGAAGAAGGTTCCTGCTAAGGTTATGTGGTATGCTCCTATAATACCATGGTTGAAACGTCTGTTCAGAAACAATGAGCATGCCAAGTTGATGCAATGGCACAAAGACGAGCGTAAGAAAGACGGGAAAAAGTTGAGACACCTCGCAGATGGGTCGCAGTGGAGGAAAATCGAGAGGGAGTGGCCGAACTTTGCAGATGACCCAAGGAACTTATGGCTTAGTCTAAGTACAGACAGCATGAATCCTTTTGGGGAGCATAGTTGTAGTCGCAGCACCTGGCCCGTGACTCTATGTATCTACAACCTTCCTCCTTGGTTGTGCATGAAGCGGAAGTTCATTATGATGCCAGTGCTCATCCAAGGACCGAAGCAACCCGGCAACGACATTGATGTGTACCTAAGGCCACTAGTTGATGAACTTTTGCAGTTGTGGGCCAAACCAAGTGTACGTGTATGGTATGAGCACAAACAGCGGGAATTTGACCTACGAGCATTGTTGTTCGTAACCATCAATGATTGGCCTGCTCTTAGTAACATTTCAGGACAATCAAACAAGGGATACAATGCATGCACACACTGTTTAGATAAGACTAAAGGTACATATTTGGAAAAATCTAAGAAGGTTGTCTACCTGGGGTGTCGTCAATTTCTTCCGACCAATCATCCCGTAAGAAAGAAAGGCAAGCATTTCAACGGTGAGGCAGATCATCGGAAGAAGCCTAACCTCCCTAGTAGTGATGAGTTATTGGCTATGGTCAAGGATTTGGATCAAATAATAATCTTTGAAAAGGGTCCTGGCGGTCAATCTGTTCCAAAAGACGACGTTACCGGACACCTGCCCATGTGGAAAAAAAATCTTTATTTTGGGAGCTACCCTATTGGAAACACCTAGAGGTCCGGTCTTCAATCGACGTGATTGATACACCTCCGTCGTATCTACTTTTCCGAACTCTTTTGCCCTTGCTTTGGACTCTAATTTGCATGATTTGAATGGAACTAACCCGGACTAACGCTGTTTTCAGCAGAATTTCCATGGTGTTGTTTTTGTGCAGAAATAAAAGTTCTCGGAATGACCTGAAAATTTACGGAGAATTTTTCAGGAATTAATGAAAAATACATGCGCAAAGATCCACCTGAGGAGGTGAGCCAGTGGGCCACAAGCCCAGGGGGCGCGGCCACCCCCCTGGTCGCGCTTGGCAGGCTTGTGGGGCCCACGTGTGGGGGAACGTCGCATGGGAAACAAAAAATTTCCTACACGCACGAAGACCTATCATGGTGATGTCCATCTACGAGAGGGGATTTCCGATCTACGTACCCTTGTAGATCGCATAGCAGAAGCGTTAAGAAACGCGGTTGATGTAGTGGAACGTCCTCACGTCCCTCGATCCGGCCCGCGAACCGTCCCACGAACCGTCCTGCGATCCGTCCCACGATCTGCTCCGATCTAGTGCCGAACGGACGGCACCTCCGCGTTCAGCACACGTACAACTCGACGATGATCTCGGCCTTCTTGATCCAGCAAGAGATACGGAGAGGTAGATGAGTTCTCCGGCAGCGTGACGGCACTCCGGAGGTTGGTGGTGATCTAATCTCTGCAGGGTTCCGCCCGAGCTCCGCAGAAACGCGATCTAGAGGTAAAACCGTGGAGGTATGTGGTCGGGCTGCCGTGGCAAAAGTTGTCTCAAATCAGCCCTAAAACCCCACTATATATAGGAGGGAGGGAGGAGAGGAGGCAGCCTCAAAACCTAAAGGTTTGGCCGAAATTGGAGGTGGAGGAGTCCTACTCCAATCCTACTTGGAGTAGGATTCCACCTTCCCACTTGGAAACTCTTTCCACCTTGTGTTTTTTCCTTCTCAAACCTTATGGGTCTTAGTGGGAACTTATTCCAACCCACTAGGGGGTGGTTTATCTCTTCCCATAGACCATGAGACCCCTTGGGGCGTGACACCCCTCCTGATGGTCCCCGGCACCCCTCCCGGCACTCCCAGTACACTACCGATGAGCCCGAAACTTTTTCGGTAATGCACGAAAACCTTCCGGTAACCAAATGAGGTCATCCTATATATCAATATTTGTTTCCGGACCATTCAGGAAACCCTCGTGACGTCCGTGATCTCATCCGGGACTCCGAACAACATTTGGTAACCAACCATATAACTCAAATACGCATCAAACAACGTCGAACCTTAAGTGTGCAGACCCTGTGGGTTCGAGAACTATGTAGACATGACCCGAGTGACTCCTCGGTCAATATCCAATAGCGGGACCTGGATGCCCATATTGGATCCCACATATTCTATGAAGATCTTATCGTTTGAACCTCGGTGCCAAGGATTCATATAATCCCGTATGTCATTCCCTTTGTCCTTCGGTATGTTACTTGCCCGAGATTCGATCGTCAGTATCCGCATACCTATTTCAACCTCGTTTACCAGCAAGTCTCTTTACTCGTTCCGTAATACAAGATCCCGCAACTTACACTAAGTCACATTGCTTGCAAGGCTTGTGTGTGATGTTGTATTACCGAGTGGGCCCCGAGATACCTCTCCGTCACACGGAGTGACAAATCCCAGTCTCGATCCATACTAACTCAATGAACACCTTCGGAGATACCTGTAGAGCATCTTTATAGTCACCCATTTACGTTGCGACGTTTGATACACACAAAACTTTCCTCCGGTGTCAGTGAGTTATATGATCTCATGGTCATAGGAACAAATACTTGACACGCAGAAAACAGTAGCAACAAAATGACACGATTAACATGCTACGTCTATTAGTTTGGGTCTAGTCCATCACATGATTCTCCTAATGATGTGATCCCGTTAACAAGTAACAACACTTGCCTATGGCCATGAAACCTTGACCATCTTTGATCAACGAGCTAGTCAACTAGAGGCTTATTAGGGACAGTGTTTTGTCTATGTATCCACACAAGTATTGTGTTTCCAATCAATACAATTATAGCATGGATAATAAAATATTATCATGAACAAAGAAATATAATGACAACTAATTATTATTGCCTCTAGGGCATATTTCCAACAGTCTCCCACTTGCACTAGAGTCAATAATCTAGTTCACATCACTATGTGATTTCAACGAATCCAACACGCATATAGTTCTGGGGTATGATCACGTCTTGCTCGTGACAGAGGTTTTAGTCAACGGTTCTGAAACTTTCAGATCCTTGCATTCTTTACAAATCTTTATGTCATCTTATAGATGCTGCTACTACGTGCTATTCGAAAATGCTCCAAATATCTACTCTACTATACGAATCTGTTTCACTACTCAGAGTTATTCGGATTAGTGTCAAAGCTTGTATCGACGTAACCCTTTACGACGAACTCTTTAACCACCTCCATAATCGAGAAAAATTCCTTAGTCTATTTAGTTACTAAAGATAACTTTGACCGCTGATCAGTGATTCAATCATGGATCACTCTGTGTACCTCTTAACAGACTTGCTGCAAGGCACACATCAGGTGCGGTACTCAGCATGACATACTTTAGAGTCCACGGCTAAGGCATAGAAGGCAACCTTCGTCTATTCTCTTTATTATGTTGTGGTTAGGTTTTGAGTCTTACTCAAATTCACACCTTACAACGCAACCAAAAACTCCTTCTTTGTTGATCTATTTTGAACTCCTTCAAAAACTTGTCAAGGCATGCATCTTGTTGAAACTTCCATTAAGCGCTTTTGATCTATCTCCATAGATCTTTGATGCTCAACGTTCAAGTAGCGCAATCCAGGTATTCCTTTGAAAAACTCCTTTCAAACAACCTTGTATGCTTTACAGAAATTCTACATTACTTTTGATCCACAATATGGCAACCACATATTCTTATTAGAAATTATATAGTGCTCCCACTCACTTCTTTGGAAATACAAGTTTCTCATAAACCTTGTACAAACCCAAAATCTTTGATCATCTCATCAAAGTGTATATTCCAACTCCGAGATGCTTGCACCAGTCCATTGAAGGATCGCTGGAGCTTGCATACTTGCTAGTATCTTTAGGATCGACAAAACCTCCTGGTTGTATCACATACAATGTTTGCTCAAGGAAACCGTCGAGGAAACAATGTTTTGACATCCTATGTGCAATATTTCATAAATAATGCAGCAACTACTAACATAATTCTAACAGACTTTTAGCATCGCTACGAGTGAGAAAGTCTCACCATAGTCAACTGTTGGATCATGTCGGAAACATCTTTGCGACAAGTCGAGCTTTTCTTAATAGTGACTTACCACCATCGTTGTCTGTCTTCCTTTTAAAGATCCATCTTTACTCAATAATCCTACGACCATCAAGTAGTTCTTCCAAAGTCTACACTTTTTTTTCATACATGGATCCTCTCTCGGATTTCATGGCCTCCAACCATTTGTCGGAATCTGGGCCCACCATCGCTTTCTCCATAACTCGTAGGTTCACTGTTTCTCAACAACATGACCTCCAAGACAGGGTTACCGTACTACTCTGCAGCAGTACGCGACCTTGTCAGCCTACGAGGTTTGTAGTAACTTGATCCGATGCTCGATGATCACCATCATCAGCTTCCACTTCAATTGGTGTAGGCGCCACAGGAACAACCTCCTATGCCCTGCTACACTCTGGTTGAAGTGATGGTTCAATAACCTCATCAAGTTCTACTACCCTCCCACTCAATTCTTTCGAGAGAAACCTTTCCTCGAGAAAGGATCCGTTTCCAGAAACAAACACTTTGCTTTCGGATCTGAGATAGGAGATGTACCCAACTGTTTTGGATACCCTATGAAGATGCATTTATCTGCTTTGGTTCGAGCTTATCATACTGAAACTTTTTCACATAAGTGTCGAAGCCCCAAACTTTCAAGAAACGACAGTTTAGATTTCTCTAAACCTCAGTCTATACTGTGTCATCTCAACGGAAATATGCGGTTCCCTATTTAAAGTGAATGCGGTTGTCTCTAATGCATAACCCATAAACGATAGTGGTAATTCGATAAGAGACATCATAGCATGCACCATACCAAATAGTGCATGGCTATGACGTTCAGACATATCATCACACCATGATGTTCCAGGTGGCATGAACTGCGAAACAATTTCCACATTGTCTTAACTGCGTACCGAAACTCGTAACTCAGATATTCATTTCTATGATCATATCGTAGACAGTTTATCCTCTTGTTACGACGAACTTCACTCCGAAACAGAATTGAACTTTTCAATATTTCAGACCTGTGATTCATTAAGTAAATACTCTTGTATCTACTCAAATCGTCATTGAAGTAAGAACATAATGATATCCACTGCGTGCCTCAGCACCCATTGGACTGCATACATCAAAATGTATCACTTCCAACAAGTTACTATCTTGTTTCATCTCAATGAAAACAAGGCCTTTCTCATGTGGTATGATTTGCATGTCACTAGTGATTCAAAATCAAGTGAGTATAAAGATCCATCAGCATGGAGCCTCTTCATGCAATTTATACCAACATGACTCAAGCGGCAGTGCCACAAGTAAGTGGTACTATCATCATTACCTCGTATCTTTTCGCACCAATATCATGAACATGTGTAACACTACGATCGAGATTCAATAAACCATTGAAGGTGATTATTCAAGAAAATAGAGTAACCATTATTCTCTTTAAATGAATAATCGTATTGCAATAAACACGATCCAATCAGGTTCATGCTTAACGCAAGCACCAAATAACAATTATTTAGGTTTAACACCAATCCCGATGGTAGAGGGAGCGTGCGACATTTGATCATATCAACCTTGGAAACACTTCCAACACGTATCGTCACCTCGCCTTTAGCTAGTCTCCGTTTATGCCGTAGCTTTCATTTCATGTTATTAATCACTTAGCAACCGAACCGGTATCCAATACCCTCGTGCTACTAGGAGTACTAGTAAAGTACACATCAACATCATGTATATCAAATATACTTCTTTCGACTTTTGCCAGCCTTCTTATCTACCAAGTATCTAGAGTTGCTCCGCCTCAGTGATCGTTCCCCTCATAACAGAAGCACTTAGTCCCGGGCTTGGGTTTAATCTGGGGTCTCTTCATTAGTGCAGCAACTGCTTTGCCATTTCACGAAGTATCCCTTCTAGCCCTTACCTTTCTCGAAACTTAGTGGTTTTACTAACCATCAACTATTGATGCTCCTTCTTGATTTCTACTCTCGCAGTGTCAAACATCGCGAATCACTCAAGGATCATTGTATCTATCCTTGATATGTTATAGTTCATCACGAAGCTCTCACAGCTTGGTGGCAGTGACTTTGGAGAACCATCACTATCTTATCTGGAAGATCAACTCCCACTTGATTCAAGCAATTATCGTACTCAGATAATCTGAGCACACGCTCAACGATTGAGATTTTCTCCTTTACTTCGTGGACAAAGAATTTTGTCGGAGGTCTCATACCTCTTAACAAGGGCACAAGCATGAAATCACAATTTCATCTCTTTAGAACATCTCTTATGTTCCGTGACGTTTCAAAACGTCTTCGGCGCCTTGCTTCTAAGCCATTAAGTATTTTGTACTGAACTATCGTGTAGTCATCAGAAACGTGTATGTCGGATGTTCACAACATCTACAAACGACGCTCGAGGTGCAGCACACCGAGTGGTGCATTAAGGACATAAGCCTTTTGCGCAGCAACGAGGACAATCCTCGGTTTTACAGACTCAGTCTGCAAAGTTTGCTACTATCAACTTTCAACTAAATTTTCTCTAGGAACATATAAAAACAGTAGAGCTATAGCGCAAGCTACATCGTAATTCGCAAAGACCAGTAGACTATGTTCATGAAAATTAGTTCAATTAATCATATTACTTAAGAACTCCCACTCAAAAAGTACATCTCTCTAGTCATTTGAGTGGTACATGATCCAAATCCACTATCTCAAGTCCGATCATCACGTGAGTCGAGAATAGTTTCAGTGGTAAGCATCTCTATGCTAATCATATCAACTATACGATTCATGCTCGACCTTTCGGTCTCATGTGTTCCGAGGCCATGTCTGCACATGCTAGGCTCGTCAAGCTTAACCCGAGTGTTCCGCGTGTGCAACTGTTTTGCACCCATTGTATGTGAACGTTGAGTCTATCACACCCGATCATCACGTGGTGTCTCGAAACGAAGAATTGTCGCAACGGTGCACAGTCGGGGAGAACACAATTTCGTCTTGAAATTTTAGTGAGAGATCACCTCATAATGCTACCGTCGTTCTAAGCAAGATAAGGTGCATAAAGGATTAACATCACATGCAATTCATAAGTGACATGACATGGCCATCATCATGTGCTTCTTGATCTCCATCACCAAAGCACCGACACGATCTTCTTGTCACCGGCGTCACACCATGATCTCCATCATCATGATCTCCATCAACGTGTCACCATCGGGGTTGTCGTGCTACTCATGCTATTACTACTAAAGCTACGTCCTAGCAATATAGTAAACACATGTACAAGCACAAACGTTAGTTTAAAGACAACCCTATGGCTCCTGCCGGTTGCCGTACCATCGACGTGCAAGTCGATATTAACTATTACAACATGATCATCTCATACATCCAATATATCACATCACATCATTGGCCATATCACATCACAAGCATACCCTGCAAAAACAAGTTAGACGTCCGCTAATTGTTGTTGCATGTTTTACGTGGTGACCATGGGTATCTAGTAGGATCGCATCTTACTTACGCAAACACCACAACGGAGATATATGAATTGCTATTTAACCTCATCCAAGGACCTCCTCGGTCAAATCCGATTCAACTAAAGTTGGAGAAACCGACACTCGCCGGTCATCTTTGAGCAACGGAGTTACTCGTAGCGATGAAACCAGTCTCTCGTAAGCGTACGAGTAATGTCGGTCCGAGCCGCTTCGATCCAACAATACCGCGGAATCAAGAAAAGACTAAGGAGGGCAGCAAAACGCACATCACCGCCCACAAAAACTTTTTTGTTCTACTCGAGAAGACATCTACGCATGAACCTAGCTCATGATGCCACTGTGGGGGAACGTCGCATGGGAAACAAAAAATTTCCTACGCGCACAAAGACCTATCATGGTGATGTCCATCTACGAGAGGGGATTTCCGATCTACATACCCTTGTAGATCGCACAGCAGAAGCGTTAAGAAACGCGGTTGATGTAGTGGAACGTCCTCACGTCCCTCGATCCTCCCTGCGAACCGTCCCACGAACCGTCCCGCGATCCGTCCCACGATCTGCCCCGATCTAGTGCCGAACGGACGGCACCTCCGCGTTCAGCACACGTACAACTCGATGATGATCTCGGCCTTCTTGATCCAGCAAGAGAGACGGAGAGGTAGATGAGTTGTCCGGCAGCGTGATGGCACTCCGGAGGTTGGTGGTGATCTCATCTCCGCCCGGCTCCGCCCGAGCTCCGCAGAAACGCGATCTAGAGGTAAAACCGTGGAGGTATGTGGTCGGGCAGCCGTGGCAAAAGTTGTCTCAAATCATCCCTAAAACCCCACTATATATAGGAGGGAGGAAGGGGAGGAGGCAGCCTCAAAACCTAAAGGTTTGGCAGAAATTGGAGGTGGAGGAGTCCTACTCCAATCCTACTTGGAGTAGGATTCCACCTTCCCACTTGGAAACTCTTTCCACCTTGTGTTTTTTTCCTTCTCAAACCTTATGGGCCTTAGTAGGAACTTATTCCAACCCACTAGGGGCTGGTTTATCTCTTCACATAGCCCATGAGACCCCTTGGGGGCGTGACACCCCTCCTGATGGTCCCCGGCACCCCTCCCGGCACTCCCAGTACACTACCGATGAGCCCGAAACTTTTTCGGTAATGAACGAAAACCTTCCGGTAACCAAATAAGGTCATCCTATATATCAATCTTTGTTTCCGGACCATTCCGGAAACCCTCGTGGCGTCCGTGATCTCATCCGGGACTCCGAACAACATTTGGTAACCAACCATATAACTCAAATACGCATAAAACAATGTCGAACCTTAAGTGTGCAGACCCTGCGGGTTCGAGAACTATGTAGACATGACCCGAGTGACTCCTCGGTCAATATCCAATAGCGGGACCTGGATGCCCATATTGGATCCCACATATTCTATGAAGATCTTATCGTTTGAACCTCGGTGCCAAGGATTCATATAATCCCGTATGTCATTCCCTTTGTCCTTCGGTATGTTACTTGCCCGAGATTCGATCGTCAGTATCCGCATACCTATTTCAACCTCGTTTACCGGCAAGTCTCTTTACTCGTTCCGTAATACAAGATCCCGCAACTTACACTAAGTCACATTGCTTGCAAGGCTTGTGTGTGATGTTGTATTACCGAGTGGGCCCCGAGTACCCCTCCGTCACACGGAGTGACAAATCCCAGTCTCGATCCATACTAACTCAACGAACACCTTCGGAGATACCTGTAGAGCATCTTTATAGTCACCCAGTTACGTTGCGACGTTTGATACACACAAAGCATTCCTCTGGTGTCGGTGAGTCATATGATCTCATGGTCATAGGAACAAATACTTGACACGCAGAAAACAGTAGCAACAAAATGACACGATTAACATGCTACGTCTATTAGTTTGGGTCTAGTCCATCACATGATTCTCCTAATGATGTGATCCCGTTATCAAGTAACAACACTTGCCTATGGCCAGGAAACCTTGACCATCTTTGATCAACGAGCTAGTCAACTAGAGGCTTACTAGGGACAGTGTTTTGTCTATGTATCCACACAAGTATTGTGTTTCCAATCAATACAATTATAGCATGGATAATAAAAGATTATCATGAACAAAGAAATATAATGACAACTAATTATTATTGCCTCTAGGGCATATTTCCAACACCACGTGGATCCACCGCCTCCAAACTCAGCTCTACATATTCCGTTTCGCCCGGAAAAAAAATCAGAGAGAAGGATTCATCGCATTTTACGATACGGAGGCACCGCCACCTCCTGTTCTTCATCTAGAGGGCAGATCTGGAGTCCGTTTTGGGCTCAGGAGAGGGGAAATCATCGCCATCGTCATCATCAACCTTCCTCCATCGCCAATTCCATCATGCTCTTCACAGTTCGTGAGTAATCTCATCGTAGGCTTGCTGGTCGGTGATGAGTTGGATGAGATCTATCATGTAATCGAGTTAGTTTTGACGGGGATTGATCCCTAGTATCCACTATGTTCTGAGATTGATGTTGCTACTACTTTTCCATGCTTAATGCTTGTCACTAGGGCCCGAGTGCCATGATTTCAGATCTGAACTATTATGTTGTCGCCAATATATGTGTGTTTTAGATCCTATCTTGCAAGTTGTAGTCACCTACTATGTGTTATGACCCGGCAACCCCGGAGTGACAATAGCCGGAACCACTCCCGGAGATGACCATAGTATGACTAGTTCATGTATTCACCAAGTGTTAATGCATTGGTCCGGTTATTTATTAAAAGGAGAACCTTAATATCCCGTAGTTTCCATTAGGACCCCGCTGCCACGGGAGGGATGGACAATAGATGTCATGCAAGTACTTTTCCCTAAGCACGTATGACTACATACGGAATACATGCCTACATTAGATTGACGAACAGGAGCTAGTTACTTATCTCTCCACGTTATAGCTGTTACATGATGAATCACATCCGGCATAATCAAACATCACCGATCCAATGCCTACGAGTCTTTTACTACTGGTCCTTGCTACGTTACTTTGCCGCTACTCCTGTTACTTGCTACTGCTGTCACTACTGTTGTTACTTGCTACTGTTGTCACTACTGCTGTTACTTGCTGCTGCTGTCACTACTGCTGTTACTTGCTGCTGCTGTCACTACTATTGTTACTTGTTACTTTGCTGTTAGCTGTTGCAAGACTTTTCTGGAGCCATTGATACAACAAGTCAGGAATAGTCTGCCGTCGACAGATCTTTTTCTGGCACCGTTGCTATTATACCACTTTGCTACTGATACTTTGCTTGCAGATACTAATCTTTCAGGTGTGGTTGAATTGACAACTCAGCTGCTAATACTTGAGAATATTCTTTCGCTTCCCCTTGAGTCGAATCAATAAATTTGGGTTGAATACTCTACCCTCGAAAACTGTTGAGATCCCCTACACTTGTGGGTTATCAAGACTATTTTCTGGCGCCGTTGCCGGGGAAGCACAACTATATTCTCTTAGTCACTTGGGATTTACGTCTGCTGGTCACTATGAGGAATCCGATAGATCCAAGAACTAAAAAATTTCACTCAACTACGAGGACAGGTAAGAACTGCCATCTAGCTCTGCACTTGATTCACCTTCAGTTATGAGTAAGTTTGCGACATCACCTCCTGCTAGAAATATTGATATGTTGTGACAGCCCGTTGCCGACGTTCCAGAAGATTCCCCTTCTATTCCGTTTTCGTCGTGTGTCTATTTTCTTTTGTCGCATCATCATCGCATCATGCACATCATCAACATTGCATCGGCATCTCCGTGCCGCTAGTTTTCAAAACTTGCATCCGTTGTTAGTTGTCGGTTCTCGTCGTTGTTCGTTCCGAGTCCGACCGCACTCGCACGCGTCCGTGACATCGTCAAAACTCTGTTTTAAAAGTGTGCGTAAAACTTTCTCTGATCGAGGTGAAACTTGGCACGCGGTCGTGATTAGATATAGCTAGGCCGCCTGTCAAGTTTCGTCGCGATCGGAGCTCGTTTGTTACCCGTGCCGTTTATTATATAGCGGCACTATAGCCGGTCAATTGTCGGACATTTCGGTTTTTTTTAAACTCGATTCTCGGTTGCCCGTTTTCCCTCTCATCCCTGCTGAGCCCCTCTACACAGTGCACCGACCTTACGCGCAGCCTAGTCCGAAAACCTCCCGGAACCCGAACCCGACGATCATGACCGTTAGGTCCGGATCAACACCGTTTTACCGCAAAACGTCTTCGGTTTGTCTATTGGACTCCCTAACCTAATTATCCCGACCATCGGATCTAAATCGGAGGGTCTAGATGAACCTAGCCCTAACCTAGCTATATAAATAGCACCCAACCCTAAAATCAAGGAACTGTCCCATCCTATCGCCGCCGCCGCCCTGTGCATTTCCTCCTCGTGTTCAGCACGGGGCCAACCAGCTTCCTCTTCTCCCAGATCCACCTGCAGCAGCCAGCAACCAGGCCATCCCAACCTCCAAGCAGCGCTGGCCGGCGACCAAGCCACCGAAGCAGCTGCCGCGAGCGACCACCCTGCTCGACCCCATGCCCAACACCTTCTCTTCTCCTTCCTCCTGTTTCCCTCCCCTGCTCTCTCTCTGACTCGTCCCCCTCTCTTTCTACAGGAGCAACAGCAGCCATGGAAGCGTGTGTGAGCTCGAGTCCATCTCGTCACTGACGGGAATCGGCTCCCCTCGGATGGATCCGTGACCCAGCGCCTCCATGGCCCTGCCGGACCTTGACCCCCACTGCCCGGGCCACCCCCGGACACCTAGCGCCACCCTGAGTACAGCCACGTCCGCACAGCTCCAGCAGGTTCAGTCACAGCCCCAGTCCAGATTCAGATTTG